>NC_040080.1:85097071-85397071 GCF_003369695.1 Bos indicus x Bos taurus
CCTAGAGCCAGACATCCTGGAATGTGAAGTCAAGTGTACCTTAAGAAGCATCACTATGAACAAAGCTAGCGGAGGTGATAGAATTCCAGTTAAGCTATTTCAAATCCTAAAAGATGATGCTGTGAATGCACTGCACTCAATATGCCAGCAAATTTGGAAAACTCAGCAGTGGCCACAGGACTGGAAAAGGTCAGTTTTCATTCCAATCCCAAAGAAAGGCAATGTCAAAGAATGCTCAAACTGCTGCACAATTCATTCATCTCACACAGCAAAGTAATGCTCAAAATTCTCCAAGCCAGGGTTCAACAATATGTGAATCGTGAACTTCCAGATGTTCAAGCTGGATTTAGAAAAGGCAGAGGAACCAGAGATCATATTGCCAACATCCGCTGGCTCATTGAAAAAGCAAAGGAGTTCCAGAAAAACATCTATTTCTGCTTTATTGACTATGCCAAGGCCTTTGACTGTGTGGATCACAATAAACTGTGGAAAATTCTGAAAGAGATGGGAATACCAGACCACCTGACCTGCCTCTTGAGAAACGTATATGCAGGTCAGGAAGCAACAGTTAGAACTGGACATGGAACAACAGACTGGTTCCAAATAAGGAAAGGAGTATGTCAAGGCTGTATATTGTCACCATGCTTCTTTAACTCATATGCAGAGTATATCATGAGAAACACTGGGCTGGATGAAGCACAAGCTGGAGTCAAGATTGCCAGAAGTATCAGTAACCTCAGATATGCAGAGGATACCACCCTTATGGCAGAAAGTGAAGAACTAAAGAGCCTCTTGATGAAAGTGAAAGTAGAGAGTAAAAAAGTTGGCTTAAAGCTCAGCATTCATAAAACAAAGATCATGGCATCTGGTCCCATCACTTCATGGCAACAGTGGAAACAGTGTCAGACTTTATTTTGGGGGGCTCCAAAATCACTGCAGATGGTGACTGCAGCCATGAAATTAAAAGACGTTTAGTCTTTGGGAGAAAAGTTAAGATCAACCTAGAAAGCATATTAAAAAACAGAGACATTACTTTGCCAACAAAGATCCAGCTAGTCAAGGCTACAGTTTATCCAATAGTCATGTATGGATGACTATACATGGGGAGTTGGACTATAAAGAACACTGAGCTTCATAGTTCAAAGAATTGATGCTTTTGAACTATGGTGTTGGAGAAGACTCTTGAGAGTCCTTTGGACTGCAAGGAGATCCAATAAGTCAATCCTAAAGGAAATCAGTCCTGAATATTCATTGGAAGGACTGATGCTGAAACTGAAACTCCAATACTTTGGCCACCTGATGTGAAGAACTGCCTCATTTGAAAAGACCCTGATGCTGGGAAAGATTGAAGGCAGGAGGAGAAGCTGACAACAGAGGGTGAGATCGTTGGATGGGATCACCGACTCAGTGGACATGAGTTTGAGTAAACTGCGGGAGTTGGTGATGAACAGGAAGGCCTGGCATTCTGCAGTCCATGGGGTCGCAAAGAGTCAGACACGACTGAGTGACCGAACCGAACTGAACTGATTAAACGGACCTTTGTTGGCCAAGTAATGTCTCTGCTTTTTAATGTGCTGTCTGGGTTGGTCATAGCTTTTCTTCCAAGGAGCGAGAGTCTTTTAATTTCATGGCTGCAGTCACCATCTGCAGTGATTTTGGAGCCCCCCAAAATAAAGTCTGACACTGTTTCCACTGTTTCCCCATCTATTTGCCAAGAAGTGATGGGACCAGATGCCATGATCTTTGTTTTATGAATGTTGAGCTTTAAGCCAACCTTTTCACTCTCCTCTTTCACTGTCATCAAGAGGCTCTTTAGTTCTTCTTCGCTTTCTGCCATAAGGGTGGTGTCATCTGCATATCTGAGGTTATTGATATTTCTCCCAGCAATCTTGATTCCAGCTTGTGCTTCATCCATTCCAGCATTTCTCATGATATACTCTGCATATAAGTTAAAGAAGCATGGGGACAATGTACAGCCTTGACGTACTCCTTTTGCTTATTTGGAACCAGTCTGTTGTTCCATGTCTAGTTCTAACTGTTGCTTCCTGACCTGCATACAGATTTCTCAAGAGGCAGTTCAGGTGGTCTGGTATTCCCATCTCTTGAAAAATTTTCCAGAGTTTGTTGTGGTCCACACAGTCAAAGGCTTTGGCATAGCCAATAAAGCAGAAGCAGATGTTTTTTAGGAATTCTTTTCCTTTTTCGATGATCAAACGGATATTGGCAATTTGATCTCTGGTTCCTCTGCCTTTTCTAAATCCAGCTTGAACATCTTGAAGTTCATGGTTCACGTACTGTTGAAGCCTGGCTTGGAGAATTTTGAGCATTACTTTGCTATTCTTAGTAGATACAATTGACTTTACTTCTTTTAAAGTTATTTTTAAATCATTTAATCCATGTAAAATATATTATCGTAAGCAATTTTTTTTCTCTTCTTTTAAGGGTTTAAGACTTAACAAACAGCGAGCTAAACTGCAGTTAAATGTGTAAATCATTTGTACAAATAATCAATATTAGGATTTATTACAGAATATAATAGCCAATGTAACACTTAATCTTGAGTAAATGAATAATTCGTGAAGGACTTCATGACTTTTCAGGAAATTTATAATCACATGGTTAGATTTAGACCCACAACTTGGGTAATTTCAGGATATAAAATAATAAAAATATTATAGAACAAATTATTGAAAATGTGGGATCTAAAGAGCTTGATTGATGCTGTGAAATCATTGTTTTAATAATACTTTCTTTGGTTGTTGGATTATATCCAGTGCCTCAATGCCAATTTTTGCAATTTAAAAAATTCCCCTCACTTTCCTCTGTTTCTAGTACATTCTACCCATCATCTTATCCTTCTAGAATTGCACATACATACCATGAGGGGCAGGTCAACATATACTGCCACTAAAAACTAAAACAAAAATCAAGTCCATTTTTCCTCTTTTTCAACACGGGTATCTGAATGGTGATATGCATGAATTGGCATAGGAACTCCCTCATGGAGAAATTAATGAGAACGAGCTAGCGTTTTCAGAGAGAAGGATGCCCACTGAACAACCAGAGGCAGCACCCTGGGTCACAGTGCCTCAGTGGGTCTCCAGGGACCAGGTTTGGTTCTCTGCTTCTTTGGTTCCCTGCTTTGAGCTTCTGCTCTGTAGGTTCAGAAGCTCAATTTGGTCAATGTGTTTAGATAATCAGCCTCTTTGGGACTCACATTAACCAAATCATCCCTGATTGATGCATAAATCAAAATCCTAATTAATTAGATTGCTGTGAAAAAACACACATTCTTTCCTGTTACCATAATATCCAAGCTGACCAGGGATGGTGTCACATTTATGTGACCAAGGTGCCTATGTGCTCTTTTGCACGTAGCAGCCATTTAATAGGTATTAACTAAATTTTTGAAAACAAGGGGGGGAAAAAGGAAAGAGAGTAAGGGAGTAAGACTGAAGAAGAGATTATTTCAAATCATAAAAGCTTGGTATTCCGTCCCACCTCCTTAGAAAAACATTCCTTTTATATTCTAGTTAATACTAGTCATACCAGTATTTCAGATTCCATATTGTCTCTTGAGAAAAAGAAAACACATTGATTATTTTAGCCTCCTTGGTTTTCAGCGTTCATTTCCCTTTATAAGTTAGTCTTTCTTTAGAGAGATTACATAATAACTGGCATTAGAGACTCAACCCTAGTCACCTTGCTCAGATTCCCCAAGTGTCTCCAGTTACATATTAATAACAGTTTCTTTGTTCTTGGAGAAAATCATTTCCAAATTCAGAGTCTTCCTCTTTACTTGAATATATCATCCGCAAAGAGCATCTGAAAGAACAGCTAATGCTCCATGGAGAAGACAATATATTTCCACACATCTCCCTCTCCTGACCCCCCAAAAGAAAAAAGGCAATGGTAAGTGAATGTGGATGGCTGGTATCTTCAACAAGAAAAGAAAAAAAGGAAAGGAAAAAAAATCCACTTCCAATTTATAAATTTTTATATTTGAAGTAAAATGCTACTTGTTACTGCAGAATTATACATGTGTGTTGACAGTACAAATCTCATCCTGTTTGACTTTCGGGGCCTAGGGTTATGCAATATTTTTCCATGTGAAAAAAATTTTTAAGTCAAATAATTCTCTTGTTCTACTTCTTGGCCTAAACCAGGACTGTGCATGTCAGAAATAAAGAATTGCTTAGCTGACAGCTCAAGGCCTCTGTGGCTCCTGGCTGATCAATACCTAAATAGCTCTAAGCCCTGCTTAGAAAATGTATAGGAGGCATAGGACCAGACGGTGTTCCTGGGTGATGCCAAGGAATCCTGTAAATCCTATTCTGGGTCACAGCTTCAAACACAATATTGAGTTGGGAAGAAGCATGCAAAGAAGTCAAACTTCCTCTCAGCTTTCTTTTCCAGCAAATGTCTAGGGCAATTTTCCCTGTTAACGCTATCACTGTTATTTTTGTTATTAATGCTAAAAATAATGACAATGTTGAGAATTATAATCATCGTGATGATACTAATAATGACTAACACTAATCAAAAGTCTCTTCTGGCCAAATCTTCCCTAATATTTTCTAGATATTGTTACATTTAACTTTCAGAACAACTCTGTGAAGTCTTTTTTTTAATATAAATTTATTTATTTTAATTGGAGGCTAATTACTTTATAATATTGTATTGGTTTTGCCATACATTGACATGAATCCACCATGGGTATACATGTGTTCCCCATCCTGAACCCCCTCCCACCTCCCTCCCCATTCCCTCCCTCTGAGTCATCCCAGTGCACCAGCCCCGAGCATCCCTGTATCATGCATCAAACCTGGACTGGCGATTCATTTCACATATGATAATATACATGTTTCAATGCCATTCTCCCAAATCATCCCACACTTGCCCTCTCCCACAGAGTCCAAAAGACTTTTCTATACATCTGTGTCTCTTTTACTGTCTCACATACAGGGTTATCATTACCATCTTTCTAAATTCCAAATATATGTGTTAGTATACTGTACTGGTGTTTTTCTTTCTGGCTTACTTCACGCTGTATAATAGGCTCCAGTTTCATCCACCTCATTAGAACTGATCCAAATGTATTCTTTTTAATGGCTTTTAATTTTAATTGGGTCCCATTTGTTTATTTTTCTTTTATTTCCAATATTGTGGGAGGTGGATCATAGAGGATCCTGCTATGATTTATGTCAGAGAGTGTTTTGCCTATGTTTTCCTCTAGGAGTTTTATAGTATCTGGTCTTACATTTAGATCTTTAATCCATTTTGAGTTTATTTTTGTGTATGGTGTTAGAAAGTGTTCTCAGATCAGATCAGTCGCTCAGTCGTGTCCTACTCTTTGAGACCCCATGAATCGCAGCACGCCAGGCCTCCCTGTCCATCACCAACTCCTGGAGTTCACTCAGACTCACGTCCATCGAGTGAGTGATGCCATCCAGCCATCTCATCCTCTGTTGTCGCCTTCTCCTCTTGCCCCCAATCCCTCCCAGCATGAGAGTCTTTTCCAATGAGTCAACTCTTCGCATGAGGTGGCCAAAGTACTGGAGTTTCAGCTTTAGCATCAGTCCTTCCAAAGAAATCCCAGGGCTGATCTCCTTCAGAATGGACTGGTTGGATCTCCTTGCAGTCCAAGGGACTCTCAAGAGTCTTCTCCAACACCACAGTTCAAAAGCAGCAATTCTTCGGCGTTCAGCCTTCTTCACAGTCCAACTCTCACATCCATACATGACCACAGGAAAAACCATAGCCTTGACTAGACGAACCTTTGTTGGCAAAGTAATGTCTCTGCTTTTCAATATGCTATCTAGGTTGGTCATAACTTTCCTTCCAAGGAGTAAGCGTCTTTTAATTTCATGGCTGCAGTGACCATCTGTAGTGATTTTGGAGCCCCCCAAAATAAAGTCTGACACTGTTTCCACTGTTTCCCCATCTATTTCCCATGAAGTGATGGGACCAGATGCCATGATCTTCGTTTTCTGAATGTTGAGCTTTAAGCCAACTTTTTCACTCACTACTTTCACCTTCATCAAGAGGCTTTTTAGTTCCTCTTCACTTTCTGCCATAAGGATGGTGTTATCTGCATATCTGAGGTTATTGATATTTCTCCCGGCAATCTTAATGCCAGTTTGTGTTTCTTCCAGTCCAGCGTTTCTCATGATGTACTCTGCATATAAGTTAAATAAGCAGGGTGACAATATATAGCCTTGATATACCCCTTTTCCTATTTGGAACCAGTCTGTTGTTTCATGTCCAGTTCTAACTGTTGCTTCCTGACCTGCATACAAATTTCTCAAGAGGCAGATCAGGTGGTCTGGTATTCCCATCTCTTTCAGAATTTTCCACAGTTTATTGTGATCCACACAGTCAAAGGCTTTAGCATAGTCAATAAAGCAGAAATAGATGTTTTTCTGAAACTCTCTTGCTTTTTCCATGATCCAGCTGATGTTGGCAATATGATCTCTGGTTCCTCTGCCTTTTCTAAAACCAGCTTGAACATCAGGAAGTTCACGGTTCACATATTGCTGAAGCCTGGCTTGGAGAATTTTGAGCATTACTTTACTAGCGTGTGAGATGAGTACAATTGTGTGGTAGTTCGAGCATTCTTTGGCATTGCCTTTCTTTGGGATTGGAATGAAAACTGACCTTTTCCAGTCCTGTGGCCACTGCTGAGTTTTCCAAATTTGCTGGCATATTGAGTGCAGCACTTTCACAGCATCATCTTTCAGGATTTGGAATAGTTCAACTGGAATTCTATCATCTCCATTAGCTTTATTCGTGGTGATGCTTTCTAAGGCCCACTTGACTTCACATTCCAGGATGTCTGGCTCTAGGTCAGTGATCACACCATCGTGATTATCTGGGTTGTGAAGATCTTTTTTGTACAGTTCTTCTGTGTATTCTTGCCATCTCTTCTTAATATCTTCTGCTTCTGTTAGGTCCATACCATTTCTGTCCTTTATTGAGCCCATCTTTGCATGAAATGTTCCTTTGGTATCTCTGATTTTCTTAAAGAGATCTCTAGTCTTTCCCATTCTGTTGTTTTCCTCTATTTCTTTGCATTGATCGCTGAAGAAGGCTTTCTTATCTCTTCTTGATATTCTTTGGAACTCTGCATTCAGATGTTTATATCTTTCCTTTTCTCCTTTGCTTTTCGCTTCTCTTCTTTTCACAGCTATTTTTAAGGCCTCCTCAGACAGCCATTTTGCTTTTTTGCATTTCTTTTCCATGGGGATGATCTTGATCCCTGTCTCCTGTACAATGTCACAAACCTCATTCCATAGTTCATCAGGCACTCTATCTATCAGATCTAGGCCCTTAAATCTTTTTCTCACTTCCACTGTATAATCATAAGGGATTTGATTTAGGTCATACCTGAATGGTCTAGTGGTTTTCCCTACTTTCTTCAATTGCAGTCTGAATTTGGCAATAAGGAGTTAATGGTCTGAGCCACAGTCAGCTCCTGGTGTTGCTTTTGCTGACTGTATAGAGCTTCTCCATCTTTGGCTGCAAAGAATATAATCAATCTGATTTCGGTGTTGACTATCTGGTGATGTCCATGTATAGAGTCTTCTCTTGTGTTGTTGGAAGAGGGTGTCTGTTATGACTGGTGCATTTTCTTGGCAAAACTCTATTAAATAGTCTTTGCCCTGCTTCATTCCATATTCCAAGGCCAAATTTGCCTGTTACTCCAGGTGTTTCTTGACTTCCTGCTTTTGCATTCCAGTCCCCTATAATGAAAAGGACATCTTTTTTGGGTGTTCTAGTTTCATTCTTTTACAAGTGGTTGACCAGTTTTCCCAGCATCACTTGTTAAAGAGGTTGTCTTTTCTCCATTGTATATTCTTGCCTCCTTTGTCAAAGATAAGGTGTCCACCGGTGCGTGGATTTATCTCTGGGCTTTCTATTTTTTTCCATTGATCTATATTTCTGTCTTTGTGCCAGTACCATACTGTCTTGATGACTGTGGCTTTGTAGTAGAGCCTGAAGTCAGGCAGGTTGATTCCTCCAGTTCCATTCTTCTTTCTCAAGATTGCTTTGGCTATTTGAGGTTTTTTGTATTTCCATACAAATTGTGAAATTATTTGTTCTAGCTCTGTGAAGAATACTGTTTGTAGCTTGATAGGGATTGCATTGAATCTATAGATTGCTTTGGGTAGTATACTCATTTTCACTATATTGAGTCTTCTGATCCATGAACACGATATATTTCTCCATCTATTAGTGTCCTCTTTGATTTCTTTCACCAGTGTTTTATAGTTTTCTATAGATAGGTCTTTTGTTTCTTTAGGTAAATATATTCCTAAGTATTTTATTCTTTTCGTTGCAATGGTGAATGGAATTGTTTCCTTAATTTTTCTTTCTATTTTCTCATTATTAGTGTATAGGAATGTAAGGGATTTCTGTATGTTGATTTTATATCCTGCAACTATACTATATTCATTGATTAGCTCTCGTAATTTTATGGTGGAGTCTTTAGGGTTTTCTATGTAGATAGCATATTCAAAGCAGAGACATTACTTGGCCAACAAAGGTTCGTCTAGTCAAGGCTATGGTTTTTCCTGTGGTCATGTATGGATGTGAGAGTTGGACTGTGAAGAATGCTGAGCACTGAAGAATTGATGCTTTTGAACTGTGGTGTTGGAGAAGACTCTTGAGAGTCCCTTGGACTGCAAGGAGATCCAACCAGTCCATTCTGAAGGAGATCAGCCCTGGGATTTCTTTGGAAGGACTGATGCTAAAGCTGAAACTCCAGTACTTTGACCACCTCATGTGAAGAGTTGACTCATTGGAAAAGACTCTGATGCTGGGAGGGATTGGGGGCAAGAGGAGAAGGCGACAACAGAGGATGAGATGGCTGGATGGCATCGCTGACTCGATGGACGTGAGTCTGAGTGAACTCCAGGAGTTGGTGATGGACAGGAGGCCTGGCGTGCTGCGATTTATGGGGTCTCAAAGAGTAGGACATGACTGAGCGACTGATCTGATCTGATCTGATCTGATGTAGAAGATCATGTCATCTGCAGTGAGAGTTTTATTTCTTCTTTTCCAATTTGGATTCCTTTTATTTCTTTTTCTGCTCCAATTGTTGTGGCCAAAATTTCCAAAACTATGTTGAATAGTAGTGGTGAAAGTGGGCACCCTTGTCTTGTTCCTGACTTTAGGGGAAATGCTTTCAGTTTTTCACCATTGAGGATAATGTTTGCTGTGGGTTTGTCATAAGTAGCTTTTATTATGTTGAGGTATGTTCCTTCTATTCCTGCTTTCTGGAGGGTTATCATAAATGGATGTTGAATTTTGTCAAAGGCTTTCTCTGCATCAATTGAGATAATCATATGGCTTTTATTTTTCCATTTTAATGTGGTGTGTTACATTGATTGATTTGCAGATATTGAAGAATCCTTGCATCCCTGGGATAAAGCCCACTTGGTCATGATGTATGATCTTTTTAATGTGTTGTTGGATTCTGATTGCTAGAATTTTGTTAAGGATTTTTGCATCTATGTTCATCAGTGATATTGGCCTATAGTTTCCTTTTTTTGTGGCATCTTTGTCAGGTTTTGGTATTAGGCTGATGGTGGCTTCATAGAATGAGTTTGGAAATTTACCTTCCTCTGCAATTTTCTGGAAGAGTTTGAGTAGGATAGGTGTTTGCTCTTCTCTAAATTTTTGGTAGAATTCAGCTGTGAAGCCGTCTGGTCCTGGGCTTTTGTTTGCTGGAAGATTTCTGATTACAGTTTCAATTTCTGTGCTTGTGATGGGTCTGTTAAGATTTTCTATTTCTTCCTGATTCAGTTTTGGAAAGTTGTACTTTTCTAAGAATTTGTCCATTTCTTCCAAGTTGTCCATCTTATTGGCATATAATTGCTGATAGTAGTCTCTTATGATCTTTTGTATTTCTGTGTTGTCTGCTGTGATCTCTCTATTTTCATTTCTAATTTTATTGATTTTATTTTTCTCCCTTTGTTTCTTGATGAGTCTGGCTAATGGATTGCCAGTTTTATTTATCTTCTCAAAGAATCAGCTTTTGGTTTTGTTGATTTTTGCTATGGTCTCTTTTGTTTCTTTTGCATTTATTTCTGCCCTAATTGTTAAGATTTCTTTCCTTCCACTAACCCTGGGGTTCTTCATTTCTTCCTTTTCTAGTTGCTTTAGATGTAGAGTTAGGTTATTTATTTGACTTTTTTCTTGTTTCTTGAGGTATGCCTGTATTGCTATGAACTTTCCCTTTAGCACTGCTTTTACAGTGTGCCACAGGTTTTGGGTTGTTGCGTTTTGTTTCTATGCAAATTTTGATTTCTTTTTTGATTTCTTCTGTGATTTGTTGGTTATTCAGCAGCATGTTGTTCAGCCTCCATGTGTTGGAATTTTTTTAAGTTTTTCTCCTGTAATTGAGATCTAATTTTACTGCATTGTGGTCAGAAAAGATGCTAGGAATGATTTCAATTTTTTTGAATTTACCAAGGCTAGATTTATGGCCCAGGATGTGATCTATCCTGGAGAAGGTTCTGTGTGTGCTTGAGGAAAAGGTGACATTCATTGTTTTGGGGTGAAATGTCCTATAGATATCAATTAGGTCTAACTGGTCTATTGAATCATTTAAAGTTTGTGTTTCCTTGTTAATTTTCTGTTTAGTTGATCTGTCCATAGGTGTGAGTGGGGTATTAAAGTCTCCCACTATTATTGTGTTATTGTTAATTTCACCTTTCATACTTGTTAGCATTTACACATTGCAGTGCTCCTTTGTTGGGTACATATATATTTATAATTGTTATATCTTCTTCTTGATCTTTTTGATCATTATGTAGTGTCCCTCTTTGTCTCTTTTCACAGCCTTTGTTTAAAAGTCTATTTTATCTGATATGAGTATTGCTACTCCTGCTTTTTTTTGGTCTCTATTTGCATGGAATATCTTTTTCCAGCCCTTCACTTTCAGTCTGTATGTGTCCCTTGTTTCAAGGTGGGTCTCTTGTAGACAACATATATAGGGGTCTTGTTTTTGTATCCATTCAGCCAATCTTTGTCTTTGGTTGGGGCATTCAACCCATTTACATTTAAGGTAATTATTGATAAATATGCCATTTACTTTGCCATTTACTTTATTGTTTTGGGTTCGAGTTACACCCTTTCTGTGTTTCCTGTCTAGAGAGGATCCTTTAGCATTTGTTGGAAAGCTGGTTTGGTGGTGCTGAATTCTCTCAGCTTTTGCTTGTCTGTAAAGCTTTTGATTTCTCCTTCATATTTGAATGAGATCCTTGCTGGGTACAGTAATCTGGGCTGTAGGTTATTTTCTTTCATCACTTTAAGTATGTCCTGCCATTCCCTCCTGGCCTGAAGAGTTTCTACTGAAAGATCAGCTGTTATCCTTATCGGAATTCCCTGGTGTGTTATTTGTTGTTTTTCCCTTGCTGCTTTTAATATTTGTTCGTTGTGTTTGATCTTTGTTACTTTGATTAATATGTTCTTGGGGTGTTTTGCCTTGGGTTTATCCTGTTTGAGACTTTCTGGGTTTCTTGAACTTGGGTGACTATTTCCTTCCCCATTTTAGGGAAGTTTTCAATTATTATCTCCTCAAGTATTTTCTCATGGTCTTTCTTTTTGTCATCTTCTTCTGGGACTCCTATGATTTAAATGTTGGGGCATTTAACATTGTCCCAGAGGTCTCTGAGATTGTCCTCATTTCTTTTTTTTTTTTTTTGTCCTCATTTCTTTTAATTTGTTTTTCTTTTTTCCTCTCTGTTTCATTTATTTCTACCATTATATCTTCTACCTCACTAATCCTATCTTCTGCCTCCGTTATTCTACTCTTGGTTCCCTCCAGAGTGTTTTTTATCTCATTTATTGCATTATTCATTATATATTGACTCTTTTTTATTTCTTCTAGGTCCTTGTTAAACATTTCTTGCATCTTCTCAATCCTTGTCCTCAGGCTATTTATCTGTAACTCCATTTTATTTTCAAGATTTTGGATCATTTTCACTATCATTATTTGGAATTCTTTATCAGGTATATTCCCTATCTCTTCCTCTTTTGTTTGGTTTGGTGGGCATTTATCCTGTTCCTTTACCTGCTGGATATTTCTCTGCCTTTTCATCTTGTTTATATTGCTGTGTTTGGGGTGGCCTTTCAGTATTCTGGCAGTTCGTGGAGTTCTCTTTATTGTGGAGATTCCTTGCTGTGGGTGGGGTTGGATGGGTAGCTTGTCAAGGTTTCCTGGTTAGGAAGGCTTGTGTCAGTGTTCTGGTGGGTGGAGCTGGATTTCTTCTCTCTGGAGTGCAATGAAGTGTCCAGTAATGAATTATGAGATGTCAGTGGGTTTGGAGTGACTTTGGGCAGCCTGTATATTGAAGCTCAGGGCTATGTTCCTGTGTTGCTGGAGAATTTGTGTGGTATGTCTTGCTCTGGAACTTGTTGGCCCTTGGGTGGTGTTTGGTTTCAGTGTAGATATGGAGGTGTTTGATGAGCTCCTGTCAGTTAATGTTCCCTGGAGTCAGGAGTTCTCTGGTGTTCTCAGGATGTGGACTTAAGCCTCCTGCCTCTGATTTTCAGTCTTCTTCTTACGGTAGCCTCAAGACTTCTCCATCTATAAGGTACCGATGATAAAACATCTAGGTTAAAGATGAAAAGTTTCTCCACAGTGAGGGGGACCCAGAGAGGTTCACAGAGTTACACGGAGAAGAGAAGAGAGAGGAGAGAGATAGAGGTGACCAGGAGGAGAAGAGGGAGAATCAAAGGAGGAGAGAGCAAGCTAGCCAGTAATCACTTCCTTATGTGCTCTCCAGAGTCTGGACCACTCAGAGATGTTCACGGAGTTATACAGAGTAGAGAAGAGGGAGGAAGGAGACAGAGGTGGCCAGGAGGATAAAAGGGGGAATCAAAAGGAGAGAGACAGATCCAGCCAGTAATCAGTTCCCTAGGTGTTCTTCACAGTCCAGAACACACACAGAGATTCACAGAGTTGGGTAGAGAAGAGAAGGAGGAGGGAGAAGATAGAGGTGACCTGGTAGAGAAAAAGAAGAGTCCAAAGGGGGAAAGAGCAGTCAAGCCAGTAATCTTGCTCCCAAGTAAAAATGGGTACTGAAGATTGGGTTCCTAAAGGTACAAAATTGATAACAAATACCAAAAAGCAAAGATTAAAAATCTAGAGTAGAGGTTGGATTCTCAAAAATACAATATTAAAGAAAAACACAAATTCACAAAAATTATAAAATATATATATATGAAGTTTGCTTTAAAAAATAGGGTCTTTTTCTTCTGCAAATAATAGGTTATAAAAATGAAAATTAAAGGAGTAATAGAGGACTCAAAATAAAAATTTTTTTTAATTTAAAAAATGATAATAGTAAAAATGTATCTAGGACTTTCTCTGATGTTGTGGGCAGTGTGGGGTCAGTTCATTTTCAGATAGTTCCTTGATCCTGCTTATACTTCTCAAGATCTATAGGCCCCTTCCTATGTAGTCAGTGATAACTACAGGGTTTTAATCTATTGCACCTGTCACTTTCAAGGTGGTTCCCTCTGTTTTAGCTCCTTCTGTTTGCTGTTCTCTTCAGTGTTTAATTTCTGCCCTGACACAAGGAGTGGGGTGGTGGACACTTTTTTAGGCTCACTTGTTCAGTCGTGCTGTGGGGAGGGAGAAACACTGAAAACAAATAACACTGGCATGTGCTCCCAGTGTCTCAGCCACACTGGGTTTGCACCACCTCTCCAACCTCCCCCTCCCCTGCTCACGGCATGTATGCTTTCCCAGTCTACACTGCTCAGGCTCTAGGTTGCTCTGCTGGAAACTGAGGCGGGCCCTGGGTCGAGTGCATTTCCCAGTTCTAAGCCGTTCAGGTTCAGGTTCTCGGGTACTCCACAAAGGCACAGACTTGAATGGGCCTGTGTTTTGTGCCTTTTCCTGGTCTGAGTAGCTCAGGTGACCAGGTGCTTGGTGATTGCGGTTGCTACAACTTATCACCTCCCCCCATCCCTGCCGCTCAGTTTTCTGGGTGTACAACCAGCGCACCTTCTCAGGTGTGCCATGTGTCTCTTCTGGGGAGCTGATCTCTGGCTGCGACCCTTCCGGCAGATGTTGACCATCCAGAATCCCAAGAAGTCTTGGTTAGCAGCAAAGCCTGCTTGCAGTTTGGTAGGTGATGCCTCTCTGGGGCCGCGATTGCCCCCTTTTGGCTCTGACTGCCCTCGCCTGCCTTTCTCTGGCAGGGGATGGGCCCGTCTGCAGCTGGCTAGCTCTGCTCAGTCCTTTGTTCTGTGAGCCTGGCAGTGTCTTAGGTTAGGGCTTTGGCGGGATAGCTATCCCACAATCTAGGCTGCTATCTCAAGTTAGTTCCCTCAGATTGCCTTTGGGAAATTCAGGCCTGGTCCTTACCCTAAGCAATGCAGCCCAACGCCTCCCTGCCCAGCCCCTGCTTGCTAGTGGTGGATGCAGGCGTCTGCGCTGCTTCTCCACTGGGAGTTACCGTTGGGCACATAATCTGTGGGTTTTAATTATTTATTTATTTTTTCCTCCCAGTTATGTTGCCCTCTGAGGTTCAAAGATTTGCCAGTGAGAGTGTTTCCTGGTATTCGGAAACGTCTCTCTTTTTTAAGATTCCCTTCCCCATTTGGATTCCATCCCTACCTCTTTTGTCTTTCTTTTTATTTTTTATATTTTTCCCACCTCCTTTCAAAGACAATGGGCTGCTTTTCTGTGTGCCTGATGTCCTCTGCCAGCATTCAGAAGTTGTTTTGAGGAATTTACTTGGCGTTCAAATGTTCTTTTAATGAATTTGTGGGGGAGAAAGTGGTCTCCTCTGCCATCTTAGGACTGCCTCCCAAATTCTGTGAAGTCTTATCCTTCTCATTATACAGACTATAAAATTGAGACCTGATAGCTAAGCTGGTGAAGAATCCATCTGCCATGCAGGAGACCTGGATTCAGTCCCTGGGTTGGGAAGATTCCCTGGAGGAGGACATGGTAACCCACTCTGGTATTCTTGCCTGGACAGTCCCCATGGACAGAGGAGCCTGGCAGGCTGCAGTTTATGGGGTCACAAAGAGTCAGACACGACTGAACGACTAAGCACAGCTATCAAAGAAGGGGACCTAGAAGAGGTGGAAGATAGATCACTTATTTGTGTTATCATAACAGCTTTGGGTACAGCTGAGAGACTTAGGAACTAATGTACAAAATTAAGCTTCAGGATTATCTACTTCTTTAGTCCTTCATTCATCTGGATCTAATGAGATGACTTAGCCATTAGCCAAATCCCACCTACAACTGTGATGTTAAGTATTGGGGGTAAAACTTCATATATTTCTGCCATTTTGCCCTAAGAACATTCATATTTTGTTTCTTTTTTAAGAATGAAATTCTGTAAATATGATTTATGAATTATGATTAAATTGCTGTTAAATAATAGCTTTCCTAGTTTTGTAGTATTGATTCAATTTTTTCAAGTGATTAAGTGCCAAAGAATTGATGCTTTTAAACTGTGGTTTTGGAGAAGACTCTTGAGAGTTCCTTGGACTACAAGGAGATCCAAACAGTCCATTCTGAAGGAGATCAGTCCTGGGTGTTCTTTGGAAGGACTGATACTAAAGCTGAAACTCCAGTACTTTGGCCACCTCATGCGAAGAGTTGACTCATTGGAAAAGACTCTGATGCTGGGAGGGATTGGGGGCAGGAGGAGAAGGGGACAACAGAGGATGAGATGGCTGGATGGCATCACCGACTCGATGGATATGAATATGAGTGAACTCCGGGAATTGGTGATAGACAGGGAGGCCTGGCGTGCTGCAATTCATGGGGTCACAAAAAGTCGGACATGAATGAGTGACTGAACTGAACTGAAACCCAAGCTGATACATAATTGCTTTAAAATATCTATTTTTTCTATTATCTTGCTTTTCTTTGATTTTGTAGAAAATAGCAATATTAGTAACAGAAAGATATGCAAAAAATTGAGAGTCTATAATTATATCTAGAGTAGACAATCTACAGTTTCCTTTGATATTTAAATCTTGACTTTTAGGATTCTTTGAAGGAACCCTAAAAAAATTAAAGATAATATTACTCTCTAATATATAAATAGTATTCTTGCACATGAGTTGTGTTTCTTCTTTTTCAATCCCTGTAGAAATAAAATATAGTTTGTCACAGGACCAGCCAAGGGTTAACTTATATGCTATGAAATGTCCTGTACTTTATATATATGAAGAAGACCCAGAAATCAAATTTTAATAGGATTCCAGTTTTGGACAGCAATCAAAAATTTTCTCTATAGTAACAATTACACACACCACTGATCTGAAATCAAATATTTATGTCTTCCCCCATGTGCTACAGAACTAGCATTTTGCTAGTTACTGTTATTACCAGGGCAATTCAACAGAGGGCAAAAGAGACCAAAAATGTCATTTCACAGTGGAAACTCTAAGAGAAAGCAATAACAAAGCTGGAAAAGATTAAGCACAATTGGAAATGAGTCTAAACTGAAATAAAGTATAATATTTGAGTAGATTTTTTAAAGTTATAATTTTAACTTCTACTAAGGTACTGTTGTTTTGCCTATCATTGAAACACATAAAAGAATACAAAGAAGCCTGATGTTAACAGGAAACAAAAGCTCTTCATTTCCTAAAAGTACTTTCTTTTCCAGAAGTGTATTGTTTGGAGAAGAGTCTTCCATTATGCCTCAGGGAAAATGTAGCCATTTTCTTAAAAATGCCATATAAAGTGTTCTTTCTTTTGGAAAAAGTTTGCTTCCTTTGGTGTCCTACATAGAAAGCAATAAAAGAGTAAATTCTTCTCATGCAGGACCCCATTAAGCAATACCAATGCCTCATACAGCTTAAAGAACAAGAGCTTTCTTCACATTGCTATTATCATCACCACCACCATGATCATCACATTACCAACTGCTATACTGTAATATCTTTGGAAGTGTAATTTTGCAGCCCGCTCCAGGTACTTTTCCAGTTTATAGCTGCCCATGAAGAGTTTATGGTTTAGGAACTTAGATTAAAGTATTATATTGCCATTCTTACAAGACTTTATTTCTTTTCTGTTTATATTTTTGGTGATTTTATTTGGTTCTAAGGAAGTTGTAAAATTCTATTATTTCTTCCAGTGCTGTGCTGTGTGCTAAGTCACTTCAGTTGTGTCTGACTCCTTGCAACTCCATGGACTGTAGCCCAGTAGGCTCCTCTGTCCATGGGATTCTCCAGGCAAGAATATTGGAGTGGGTTGCCATTTCCTTCTCCAGGGGATCTTCCCAACCCAGGGACTGAACCTGCATATTTTGTGTCTCCTGCATTGGCAGGCAGATTCTTTACCACTAGCACCATCTGGGTAGCCCTGGATCCCTATGACCTCTTCAGTCTCCACTGAGGCTTCTAAGCTGGGGATAGCTCCAGTGAGATTATGGTCCATGAGAAAAGTGCTTGAATAATCCAGATGTGTAGATAGAACCAGAGACAAGAGAAGATAACTAGTAATAAAAGACAATTCTGAATAATAGAATGGCATGTTTGGCCAGAGTTCAGGAAAGGCAGAGAACACTGGATCTGCTGGCATCTGGGCAGACTTCATGGAAAAGGGTCTTGCATAGGAATAAGGTTTCCAGATCACTAAGATTAGAGGAAAGTTCCTCCAGATAACATAAATGGCTAATGTGAAGACTTGGGAATAGAAGGAGTAAAGATGTTCCTGAAGTGGTAAATAGATCTGTCTGCCTATAATGCGGTATTCATGAAGACAAGAAGTAGGAGGTAACTCAGGTTGTCTCAAGTCTTGAATGGCAGGCTAAGAGATTTAAATTTTGTTCTCCATTGATGTTGGAGTTATTGGAGATGTTTAGAATAGGGAAGTGGCAGGATGACGGTGGTATTTTAAGATGTTTAATGCAGAAGCAAAGTACAGAATAAATGTGAGAGGAGTGGAAATTACCTCCCTGGAATGGGAAGACATATTAGTTATTCCTATAAAATGCAAGGCATCTTTCTTTCATTTACTGAGTGTTTATTATAAGATGCAAACAATTCCAGGTCCCAAGAAAACAGTAGTTAACAAAGGTGGAGCTAGATTGTATGGGGCTTGAAGTTCAAACAATATGAAGATCCTTCTTTAAGAAAAAGAGTACAAAATTACAAATACCAAATTAAATATAAAGAGAGAGTGGCCAAAATGGCCAAGCTGGAAGACCCTGAGCTCACCTCCTCTTACAGGCACAACAAAATTATAGGCATTATGGAGCAATTACTGATGAGAAAGACCAGAGAACTAGCAGAAAATATCTTCAACAACTAAAGATATAAAGGAGGAACCATAACAGGACAGATAGGAGGGCTAAGTCACATTATATCCAAGACCCATGCTCCTGGTTGGGTGAGCCACAAATGGGAGGATAATTACATTTGCAAAGATTCTTCCCAAAGAGTAAGGGGTCCAAGTCTCACTTTGACCTCCCAAGACTAAGGGTCTCACATTGGGAAGATAAGCCCTTAAAACATTTGGCTTAAATTCCAGCAGAAATTACTTTCAGGAGACCCAGAGTGCTGTGGAAAATAGAGGCTACACTCTTGAATAGCACAAACAAAATCTCATGCTTGGGGACCCAGGGTAGACACAATAATTTGAAGGGAACCTGAATCAGACCCACATGTTCATCTTGGGGAGGCTCCCAGAGAGACAGGAGGCAGCTGAAGCTCACCCTGGGGACATAGACATGAGTGGCAGCCAATTTGGGGAGCTCATTCCACCGCAAGGACACTGCTGCTGGTAATTGCCAGATTGGGTTGCTCCCTCTAACTTTACTAGCTCCAGGACCTAGCCTTACCTACCGGTTTGTTGACACCAATCCTGGGACACTTCAGGCCAAACTGCTAGCCAGGCAGGGGCACAGCCCCACCCACCAACAGGCTTGATGCCTTAAGACCACCTGAGACCACAGCTGCCCCAGGACCCAGCTATACCCACCAGACGGACCAGGACCTGGCCCTGATAACCTATTCTGGGAACTGCAGGACCCTGCAGCCAGAGATCATGGAACTAGATCCACCCACCAGTGCACAAGCACTAGCCCTCGAACCAGCCTCACCTGCCGGTGGGCAGGCATCAGCCCCAGGAACCCCTGAATCCTGGCCCTACCCCTGCCCACCAGCAGGCTTACACACCACCTCCAGATGTAAAAACACATATAGACTGAAAGTGAGGGGATGGAAAAAGGTATTCCATGTAAAGGGAAATAAAAGAAAGCCAGGGCAGTAATACTTATATCAGACCAAATAGGCTTTAAAACAAAGAATGTAATAAGAGAGAAAAGGACATTACATAATGTCCAGAGGGTCAATACAAGAAGAAAATAAAACAATTGTAAGTATATATGCACCCAACATAGGAGCAACTAAATTCATAAAGCAAATATTAACAAACAAAAAGGAAGAAACTGAAAAATAACACAGTAATAGTAGGAGACTTTAACACCCAACTGACATCATGGACCAAACCAGTCAGAAAATCAATAACAAAACACTGACTTTAAGTGATACATTATATCAGATGTACTTAATAGGTATATGTAGAACATTCCAAACAAAAGCAGAATACACATTCTTTTCAAGTGCACATGGAACATTCTCCAGGACAGATCACATGCTAGGCCATAAAATAAATCTCAGTAAATTTAAGAAGATTGAAATTATAATAGGCATCTTTTCCAACCATAACACTAAAAGACTAAAAACCAACTACAAGAAAAAAACCACTTCAAAACATACAAACACATGGAGGCTAAACAATATGCTACTAGACAGTCAATGAATCACTAAAAAAAATCAAATGAAAAAATTTTAAAAATAACTGGAGGTAAGTAAAAATGAAAATATAATGATCCAAAATCTTTGGAACTCAGCAAAACTGGTTCTAAAAGGGAAGTTTATAATGATACAAGGCTACATCAGGAGAAAAGAAAAATCTCAAAAAACCTAAACTTACACCTAAAGGAACTAGAAAAAGAACAAATAAAACCCACAGTAAGTAGGAGAGAATTCATAAAGATCAGAACTGAAAAAAAAAAGGGGGGGGCACTTAAAAATAGAAAAGATTGGTGAAATTAAGAGCTGTTATTTGAAAAGATGAGCAAAATTGATAACTCTTTAGCCAGAGTCACCAAGAAAAAAAGAGAGAAGGCCCAAATCAATAAAACCAGAAATAAAAAAGGGGCAGTTACTACCAACACCATGGAAATCGGAAAGATCATAAGAGATTACTACTACAATTATATGGCAATAAAATGGACAATGTTCAAGAAATGGGCAAATTTCTACAAATTACAAGCTCCAAGACTGAAGCAGAAAGAAATAGAAAACATGAATAAACCAATTTTACTACCAACACCACAGAAATAGAAAAGATCATAACAGATTACTACAACAATTATATGGCAATAAAATGGACAACGTTCGAGAAATGGGCAAATTTCTACAAATTACAAGCTCCAAGACTGAGCAGACAGAAATAGAAAACATGAGTAAACCAATTACCAGTAAGGAGGTTGAATCAGTAACTCAAAAAAAAAAAAAAAACCAAAACTGTCAGCACATAGGCCAGTTATTGCACAAGCCATTCACTTTTTAAAAGACCCTTCTCACTTTGAAGAGTGTAGTACAGTAAGACAAAAATAGAAACAGGAGTTACTAGAAATATCTTGGTAAGGGCTGATGCTTGCTTGACTATGGTGGTAGCTGTGAATGTAAAAAGAAGTTCATGAACTTTGCTATGGGATGAGAAAGATACCTTCACCTAATGGTTAAAAGCATGTCTGGCATATGCTGAAATTAAAAGTAGAGTAAGGTATTGGGACTTTAGTCATCAGGGAGTTACTGAAGATTTATTGAGGGTGATTGATTGAATGAAGGTAGTGCTTTAAGAAGATTCGAGTAGGAATACAGTGCAGAATAGATTCAGGTGGAAGCTAAGTGCAGGAAAAGGAAAGAGATCTGACACAAGACATGTGTTAGCAAATTCATTCTTTCCATGGTCCAGGAACTTGATATTAAATCCTAAACCACAGTGTAAAGCTGCAGGTTGAAGCAATAGGAGAGGTGAGATCAGATGGGGGAATGGGCTGTTGGAGAGAAAGACAGAGAGAACTGAGGGTCAAGGGCAAAATATTTTAGAAGTCAAGGTCTGAAAAAATGAGAGTTGCAAAAAGAAAAAGTGTGGTCAGTAGAATCAAAGCTGCATGTAGTGTAGTGAAGTGAAGTGTAGTGTAGTGAAGTCATTCAGTCATGTCTGACTCTATGATCCCATGGACTGTAGCCTACCAGGCTCCTCTGTCCATGGGATTTTCCAGGCAAGAATACTGGAGTGGGCTTCCATTTCCTTCTCCAGGGGATCTTCCTGACCTAGGGATCGAACCCAGGGCTCCCACATTGCGGGCAGATGCTTTAGCATCTAAGCCACCAAGAAAGCAAAGTGTAGTAGGATTGCACAAATGTTAGAAGCTCTTATCAAAAGCATTCTAGAATGATTGGATCAAAGATAGAGGTCCAAGATTTCAGGGACTAAAAAAAAGTAAAAGAAGGAAAAAGGATTTGTGGTGACTGTGATCCAGACAACTACCTTATGCTTAGTGATTACCCATCAAGTGCAGAGGGAAAGGGAAACAAAAAAGGATGTGTTTTACACTGAGAAGGCCAGCATTAAAGGTTGCTATTTGTTCACCCTATACATTCTATATAAGAATTGAATTTACTTATAAAGATAAAAAAATAAGTAAAAACAAACAATGGTTTCTCACTTATAGAAACAATAGTTTACAATGAACATGGCATCTTTTTTTCATTCTGAACTACAGACAGTTTTTCTTCCCTTTAAAAAGAAACCACTGTTTCTTTCTTTGCCAAGGATACGAAAACATGGTTTATTCCTTTTTTATCCTCAGAAGTAGTTTCAAGGATCTCTGTTTGTAAGTGTGATGGGAGCAAAGAAACCATTTTTTAAAGAAAGGCATTTCACTTATTGACATTTTACACATTATCCAGTTTTGACCAAACCTATACTTTGCTACACTGTATTATCTTTAAAGTATCTCCTCTGACAGATTTGGCAAAGAAATGGAAATTTTTTGAAGTTACCGCATTTTCCTTTCTTTCTTCTGTAACTTATTCAACAAGTAGTTCACATGAGTCACAAGGCCAGGCTGCTTAAAATTTAAGATATTTCCAAGAAAACTGAAGGGGTGGGAGAGGGAGATATTGGCATCTATAGGAAGACAAATTAATATTTTAGAAAAATGCTCCTATGTTTCTGAAAAGTTGACACCTAATTTTAATTGATCATGCATAAACTATAATAGCAAAATATTATTATTATTCTCCTCTGCAGATAAATGGATGGTGAGGCAGACTTCTTTAGCTCTTGTGTTTAAGGGAGAGTGGCAAGGTACTGGATTCAAGTAAATCTAAGCTTGAATTCCTGTTTCATTACCTATTACCTATGCCAGAGTCTACTAACTACTCTAAATGTTCATTGTCAATTTATGTTTTAATTGAACATAAACACTCTATTTTTAAAGTTTTTTTAATTGATGGAAAAGTGCTTTATAACATTGTGTTGGTTTCTGCCACACAACAACGTGAATCAGTCATAATTCTAGATTTATTCTCCTGCCCCTGAGCCTCCTTCCCCTCCCATCACACCCCACTCTAGGTCATCACAGAGCTTCAGGTTGGGCTGTCTGTCTTATAGAGCAACTTCCCACTAACTATCTTGTATAAAGTAGAACGCACTACGTTTTGCAGAGTCCAAGGCTACCCATCTATAGATTACATTTCTCAGCCTCCTTTGCAACTCGATGTGGCCATGCATCTAAATTCAGATTAGAAGGATATGAGCAGAAAAGATTGCTCCCGTTTATGGGTTATCACCTTCAGGACAAAGCCACTTGTGCAATATGTTGGGTTGGCCAAAGTTTCCTTCAGTTTTAAGGTAAAAATAAAGACACATTTTTCATTTTCCCCTAGAACTTTATTGAACAAAGTATTCACCATTTTATTTCACCACCTTCTGCCATTTTTCAGGCAACTTCATAGTTTCATCTTCCCGGAACTTTTCATCTTTTTGAGCAAACAATTGTCCCAGGTGCCTTTTACAGTCTCCCAGGGAATTGAAAATTTTTTCCATTAAGAGAATTTTGTAAAGACAGAAATAAATGGAACCCCTAAAGTACCATGTCTGGTGAATATGGTGGATGAATCAGAACTTCCCAGCCAAGCTGTAACAGTTTTTGCCTGGTCATCAAAGAAACATGTGGTCTTCTGTTATCCTGATGGAAGATTATGTGTTTTATGTTGACTAATTCCAGATATTTTTTGTCAAATGCTGCTTTCAGTTGGTCTAATTGGAAGCAGTACTTATTGGAGTTAATCCTTTGGTTTTCTGGAAGGCTCACATAATAGAGGACTCTCTGCCACCCCCATCATGTACACAACATCACTTTTTTCGGATGAAGACCAACTTTTGGTGTGGTCATTCATTTTGCTTGCCCCATGATCCCTTCCATCCAACATTACTGTAGAGTATCCACTTTTCATTATCTGTCACAACTTGCTTTAGAAATGGTACATTTTTGTTATGTTTAGGTAGAGAGTCACATGCAGAAATACAGTCAAGAAGGTTTAATATAGTCAAGAAGGTTTTTCTCGCTTAACTTATGTGGAACCAAACATCAAAGTGATTAACATAACCAAGCTGGCGCAAAAGATTTTCAACACTTGATCTGGGTATTTTTAGTATGTTGGCTATTTCCCACATGGTATAATGTTGATTGCTCTCAGTTAATGTCTTAATTTGAGAGCTATCAACTTCCAACTGGTCTACCTGATGGTAGAGATTGGTCCAGTGAGAAATCTCCAGCATAGAACTTTGCAAACCACTTTTGACACATCTGATCAGTCACAGAACATTTCCATAAACTACACAAACCTTTTCTGCATTTCAGTTGCATTTTTACCTTTCTTGAAATAGTAAGACATAATATGCTTTAAATGTTTTTTTTTTCTTCCATCACCAATATTAAAATGGCTACACAAAATTCACCAATTTTGACAATGTTTTAAATGTATGCTGATATGGCAGCTGTCACAATACAATCTAACAATTGTTTTGATTGAAGTTAAAGAAAACTAAGTGCTCCTAGAGCCATTTTATGGAAAAAAAACAACAAATTCATTAGCCAACACATTATTTTCTTTCCTTTCCCATAACCTGGAACATTTGTATATTGGTGACTGAGCTTTGGCCATGCAGGAGATGGCAGTAGCAATAGAAAGGGAATCTGGGCCCCAGAATAACCCTATAGGGTATAATTGCTCCAGCAACCTGGAATGCTCACACTGGGGCTGTTAAGAAATAAACAGAAGTAAGGGCTTCCCTGGTGGCTCAGATGACAAAGAATCTGCCTGCAATGCAGAAGATCTGGGTTTGATCCCTGGGTCAGGAAGATTCCCTGGAGAAGGGAATGACAAACCACTCCAGTATTCTTGCCTGGAAAAGTCCATGGACAAAGGAGCCTGGTGGGCTACAGTCCATGGTGTTGCAAAGAGTCGAACACGACTGAGCAAATTTGACTCACTCACTAATTAATTAAGCCACTATATTTTCTGGTTTCTTCATTACAGCAATTCAGACTGTCATTTCAACAATTCTTGTGTCAACAGGATAATGCCTACACCTCATATTTGTTGTGAAGCCTAAGTGAGAAATACACAGGAGGACTGGAGCCTGGCAAATGAAAGGAGCATGATAAATATTTGTTGCCTTCCCTTCAACAACTTAGGAACACATGTTTCTTGTACTTTTTCAGTGAATCTAAAGTACAGAGACTGAATGTCAGGGTTAATGATACAGCTGAATCATACAGCTGTATATTTTGCACAGTACAAAATACACTTCAGTCTAAGACACTCCAAGTGTTGTTTGAGTAAACTCAGGAAATCATTGAGTTAATCAGATGAAGTCCAGTCGGTCCAGCAACAAGGTTCCCTGTTAAATCTCCAGTGTCTAACACAATACTGGCCCCAGATAGGCCCTAGATAAATTCCAAGCTGTGAGTGCTCAGGAATCTCTAGTGATAGCCCTGCAGTTGTGAGGGTGGGTTGACGTTGTGAAAATGAAAGTGAAGTCGCTCAGTCATGTCCGACTCTTCTCGACCCCATGGACTGCAGCCCACCAGGCTCCTCTGTCCATTGGATTTTCCAGGCAAGAGTACCGGAGTGGGGTGCCATCACCTTTTCCGTATGTGTGAAAGTCCCTAGCAAATTAAAAAACTTTTAAAAAGCTCTCAGAAGTTTTCATCACACTGTAAGCTTCCCCCCTCTGCACCTTTTTTTTGCATTTATGCACATTTTAAATTAATTTCTCCCAAGAGTCGGACACAACTGAGTGACTGAACTGAACTGAATACCCCAGTAGGTAGGTAAGATATATTCCAGAGACAATTAACATGGCATATTCAAAGACATCTAGAAGCTAAGTGTACAGCTGAGCTGGAATTCTCCTTACTGTGGTGCCTGCAATTCAGTGACTAATCTATGTATAACATGTGACCCTTAATATCTCCAAGGTAGCTGATTTGGATGTCATGCCCTCCACAATTTCCCAGAACTAAATGAGCCATTCTAGACTCAGAATGGTTCCCAGAATAGGCAACCATCTCCTAATTTGTCATCAGGAAAAAAATTATCTAGGGGGTCACCAGGTCAATTCATCCTTGATGTCCCATTATAGGCAGTCAAAATTCTAGTCTAAACTGTCTTCAAGATTTCATTTTTCACCACCAGCCCTCCAGCCTTCTCATCATATCCACACTATTGCTGTGTTTCTTTTCCAGCATGTCCTTGGCTTTCCGCTTCTGTTTCTTAATGGCTTAATGGCAAGAGTAGTATACCATTGAGCCTGATGTCATTCTTCCTTAAGTCCAGATATCTCAGACCTTGGTTGTTGAGGAGCAAGACCATATGCTTCTTGAGGGCCAGTACTGTGTCTTTTTTCCAGTGAATCCCAAGTGCATAGCACACAGTAAGACTCAATATTTGTTGAGTGTAGAGAACATTGATACATTATAAAATGAGTTGGCTATTTTGATCTTCATCACTTCTCTTCCCTCCCCCCAACCCAAGGAAGGAGGGAACTGACATGCAAAGTTAAGCAACTTTTCCAAGCTGGCTTGGTTTTTAAGTAGCAGAGTCAATATTTGCCCCAAACCTGGACTTTAGTGGCTCCACATTTTAAGATCTTTGCGCTTTCAATCTAGATAAATTTTTTTTTAAGAGCAGACTTTGAGACAAGAAATATGTTTGAGCACTAATAGAGAAAGAAAAACAGCCTTAAGGAGAAAGCATTTCAAGTATTTGTGTATATTTTACAAACTTCTCTAGGTACTATATAACCCTATAGCAGTGGTCATTTTTCCTACTAGTTACTTTTAGAGGGTATAAACTGTTCTAAAGTACCCCTCCCATCTTATTCCAATGATCTTATAGTATAACTTGAACTTTTGGGATCCCTATGGGAAAAAAAGTTTATAGAATTTTCTCGAAAAAGATCTTTGCTAAATAGCCAGACTAGCAAATTTCCAGCCTTCAATCCTGGGTGGTATTTACTCTAGACAGGAAAGAAAAAAGAGAGAAGCCACCAGCAGAGCTATCATGTTCTAACTGGAGTTCATTTGCAACACCCTTTACACTTTTATTATGAGTATCAGAGCAACAGAAGAGTCACCGATCCTCGACCAGATTAGTTGCTGCTCTTCAGCGAGGGGATAAGCGGAACTAGTTTCTCTGTGCTGATGGCTGCTGAGGTTTTGATTATAAAGAGCTAGTTATAACTGACTCAAGACTCAGAATTCAGAAAGGGGCAGAGTTTTTCTTCCCAACGTACTTTCCCTCCCAAAGTCTCTACTTTTATAAGCCATTGCTATTTTTAGAGGTATGTTGTTTTTTGCAACTGATATGAAAGATATTGGCTTAAGTACATTATAGTTGGATGCTTATGCAGTGATATTTGCATATTAAAAATCAGGTGAGAATGAAAAATTCCAGATGAAAATTTTTTCTCTCTTTAGATTCAGAAGCGCTTCCTCCATGCTGTCTCTGAATTACTAACTTGAAAAACATAAACTTAAAATTGACCATCCTTCTGTATTTCTTCTTAGGATCCACTCAACTCAAATAAACTAAATTAATGTTTATTTGTATTTAATATTGTATGTATGCCCAGGTTCATAAGGTTCTTCAAGTATTATCTGTAAATATTGTACTGGGTCTCAGATATTCATGATGATAAGGACTTAATACTTTTTTCTTCCTGTCTTCATTCTTTCATTTTTACCCCTTCCTTCTCTTACCACTCACTCCTTTTTTGTCTAACCTGAATAACAAAGGTGGACTCTGTTCAGGGTGAGTGTTTGGAAACCATCTCAGTACCCTTCCAGTTCTGCCCCTGGATGTGGGGATAGAAAAATATTCTTAGATTTTGCCATCATGAGTCTTAACTGGTGAACACTCTTTTGTGAGAAATTGTAGCTGCAAAGAACAGTGGTAGAATTTGCGTTCAATCCCACTTGCTTTTCTGGAGCAATGATTGTACCTGTACAGTTTTGCTCCCACTTAGAAATCAAGTCTACCCCCACAGCTACCCCAGTGGTGATGAAGTATACAGATAAGGAAGATCCTACCCTACACAACCTTCCCTCACCTGAACTTTGGGTCTTTTAAGATTTGTATTATATCTTGATAGAAAAAATGTTTTTCTCAAATTAGAACATATATGGAAAGATAATAAGGGAACAGAAATGTATTTGAGGAAGGGAGACCTTGGGGAGGAGGGACTTTAAATTGTTGACTTAGTGAAAAAGGGAAAAAAAAAATTTATGAAAGCAATGATCTTGCAACTTGTAGGCATTTGGTAGCAAACACTAAGCCTCCTTTCTGTTTTCTTACTGCTGTTATGGGAGACAGGAGTCGGGCAGGGGAAGAGTGGATAGGGCAGCTTGGGTATAGCCCAAGGACAGAAGAGTAAAGGGAAGCAGATTTAGATTAGAGAAATTCCTCGTGGAGAAGAAGCTATGTAACGTTTCCTTTTAACACTTCATTTCTAAAATGTAGTCAGTTTTCTACTTGGAGGAGATATGAAAGTACCAAACAGCTAGTAAAACCAAACTGTGCCAAATGCGGTACTGCTGCTGCTGCTGCTGCTAAGTCACTTCAGTCGTGTCAGACTGTGCGACCCATAGACGGCAGCCCACCAGGCTCCCCAGTCTCTGGGATTCTCCAGGCAAGAACACTGGAGTGGGTTGCCATTTCCTTCTCCAATGCATGAAACTGAAAAAGTGAAAGTGAAATTGCTCAGTCGTGTCTGACTCTTAGCGACCCCATGGACTGCAGCCTACCAGGCTCCTCCATCCATGGGATTTTTCAGGCAAGAGTGCTGGAGTGGGGTGCCATTGCCTTCTCCAATGCGGTACTAGTTGGGTATAAAATAAACTTCCTTAGTAATCCACACTTGCAATCTGCATGTAGGAAGAGAATGAATACTATCAAAATTCATTCCAAAAATAGTATAAAATTTGTAATACAGTTATGATTATTTAAGAACATTACACCTTTCATAAATTACTAAGCAAAAACTTTATTATTGATTACAAAATTCATTTTAATTATGTTGCTTTGTTGAGTTCTCTTTTCTCAAATCCAGGAGATAAGCAATACTTCCTTATTGCCTGCACACTTCTTCCACTGGTGTTGGCAGTTAGGTTGGGATCCCCCGCTTGCTCTCATGACCTTTTGGCACAGCGTCTAGTGACAGCTTTACTGGGGAGAGCTGCTGGAGGAGGGAGGGACATAGTACATCTGGGTGTCAAAGACGAGGCAGCCCCAGATGGCAGTGAACACAGTGTGGCATCCATGGCTTCACTGTAAGGTCAAACAGGAGACATCTTCTAATATGTTCAGGTTTTTTTTTTTTTTTTCATTTTTTTCACCACGGGCTTCCCTGATGGTTCAGATAGTAAAGAATCTGCCTGCAATGCAGGAGAACAAGGTTCAATCCCTGGGTCACGAAGATCCCCTGGAGAAGGAAATGTCTACCCACTCCAGTATTCTTGCCTGAAAAATCCCATGGACAGAGGAGCCTGGCAGGTGACAGTCCGTGGGATCACAAAGAGTTGGACTCAACTGAGAGATTAACACTTCACTTCACATATGTATACACCATAGGTTTTGCCTCCATTACTGGAGCATATTAAATGGAGTACAGAAAGATCCCAGCACAGTGTTTTATATTCTCATACCAAATTGAAAAAAAGGATCCCATGCTCAAATACAATTAAGACATGTTTTGGTAAATAAAGGGAAGCAGAATTCATTTCAGTAGGGCTTCTGTGAGTTTTTAAGGGAGGCACAGAGTGGGGCATTTCCTTCACGTGTTTAACCACCAAAGTCTCTTTTCGTCTTTTTAGTTTTTTATTTTTTTTCTCTTTTAACCAGGACATGTCAAAGGACTGGAATACTAAACTGAAAGACTGTTTTAAAGTCTCTGTATGTCAATGATTCAACAGACCTTTCAGAATCAGTCAGACACAATGATGAAGAATAAGCAGCTATTATTCATCAGGCATTATCCTAGCTGTTGGGTGTATGCATGTGTGCTAACTCATTTCAGTTATGTCTGACTCTTTGTGACTCTATGGGCCATGGCCAGCCAGGCTCCTCTGTTCATGGGTTCTCCAGGCAAGAATACTGGAGTGGGTTGCCAAGCCCTCCTCCAGGGAATCTTCCTGACCCAAGGATTGAACCTGCGTCTGTTACATCTCCTGCATTGGCAGGCAGGCTCTTTACCACTAGCACCATCCGAGAAGACCAGGGGGTTGAAATAGACAAAGTACTTGCCCTCAGAGAACTTACATTTACTGAACAGAGATAAGTAACAAACAAATAAACAAGGAAGCTTCACAAGAGCAGTGCAGAAGATAAAAGAGCCTTATGGGATCCATTTGAACTGAGAGCTGAATGAAAAAGAAGTCTTCCGTGTGAAGACTGGAAGGAGTACTTTGAGGAAGGAAGAACAGCAAATATAAAAACCTTGACATGGAAACCCATTTGACTCATGTTTGTAGAAGTGAAAGAAGAAAAAGTGGCTGGAGTGGTTCCAACAAGAGTAAAGTGAAGGGAGACAAAGGCAGTGACCAGCAGAGCCAAGTAAGGGAATATATTTGTCCAGCTAAATGTGGCAATAAGACACTGGACCCTCTTGCTTGGGATTTGTTTATTTGTTATCATTTTTTCATTTTTTATCTTGAACTACTTTCAAAATTCAGAGAAGAGGCAAGAATATACAAATAACTCCCATATACCTTCCGCCCATGTGCCCCTCAAAACCATGCCATAACTATTGAAATTAGGAAATTGATACAAACCTATAAGCTAAGAGACCCCATTTAATTTCTACAATATTCCTAATAATATACTTTATAGAAAATTGTCATCTTTAGGTAGAAGATTCAATGTAAAACCATGGGTTGAATTTAATTGTCATATCTCTCTAGTCTACTTCAACCTGGAATAGTTCCTCTGTCTTTCCTTGTCTTCCAAGACCTAGACGTTTTAAAAGGTTGCAGGCCAACTATTCAGCAGAATGCCCCTCAGTTTGGGTTTCTCTGAGGTTTCTTCAAAATTAGATTCATATTATGCTTTTTTGGTAGGAAATTCATACAAGTTGTGCTGTATTCTTCTCAGCTAACATGTAAGAGAGTTCATGACATTAATTTGTCTCATTCCTATAATGTTGATTTTGATTAAGGAGGATCTATTCCTATTTCTTCACTATAAAATTAGTATTTTTAACCCAGGTAATAAGTTATCTTGTGAAAGAAAAACTTTCAGATTATGTAAATATCCCATTCCTCAATAATCTTTTACTGCCTGGTTTTATTGGATCCGTTGATGATTTATGCCTGAATCATTATCACTGGGGTTGCCAAGTGGTGGTTTCCTAATTTCACCATTCATTCAACACTTATTAGTTGCATTCTGGGAGGCGAGCAAGATGGCAGAACGGAGGATATTGAATTCACCTCCCCCCATGAGCACATCAAAAATACACTGGAAGACAAATGGATCATCATCTTAGTTATGACAATTCCATGCTCTAAAGGAGTATCCCCCACTAATGGAGTTGGTAATGGGGACTTGTATTAGGGAGGAGTTTGTATGTTTCTTAACATCAAAAATCATGTTCCTCTGTTAGGGGGATGGTTTCCAAAAGATTAATTTTATATATTGCCCAGGAATTGTAGGGCTTCCCTGGTGGCTCAGACACTAAAGAATTTGCCTGCCATGCAGGAGACCAAGGTTCATCTCCTGGATTGGGAAGATCCTCCTGGAGAAGAGAATGACAACCCACTCCAGTATTCTTGCCTGGAAAATCCCATAGTCGCAAATAGACACAACTGAGTGACTAACACACACACACAGAAATTGTATCTTACTAATAAACATTTTATAACTGATTAAAAAATACATCTAAAATGGATAAACAACAATGTCCTACATATAGCACAAGGAACTCTGTTCAATGTTGTGTGGCAGCCTGGATGGGAGGAGAGTTTAAGGGAAAATGGATACATTTATATATATGACTGAGTCCCTTTGCTGTTCACCTGAAACTATCACAACATTGTTAATCGGCTATACTCCAATATAAAATAAAAAGTTTGACAACAACAAGAAATGCATCTACATGTGGAGCCGTTCTCACTGTAAACAAGCTGGAGACTGGCAGAAAGGTTTTCCTACAGCCAAGGCAGGAAAGTAAGATTCACATGGGATCAGGTATGAAGGGAGAAGTAGCAATCAGGTAGGTACCTGTGCTCCTAGCAGGGGATATAGAAGAGAAGGCAAATATCATGGGCTCAGAGATCCTCCCTGAAAAATGAGGGGTTCAAGCCACATAATGGGAAGCCCAGCCCTGGAAGAAAAGTCATCCTAGCTGACTTGAAAACCAGTGGGACATAGAGGAGGGCTGTCAGAAACTAAGCGTCCACTCCCGAAGAACGCACACACATAACTTCTCACTCTTGGGAGGATAACTGAGAAGAAGAAATGACCTGGAGCTCTGGCCGGTTTCCTGTGCCAACCCAGCATGTGCCCCAGCTGCACGAAGCACCTTCTCCAGCCCTTCTTTCTCTGATACAGCTCCATGCTAGGGAGAGGTCTGCCATGGCTACCTCTAAGGAAGGAAAGGGAAGGAAAGCAATGAATTTATTTAAAGACAAAAATAAGGGAAGAGAAGAGAGGATGAAAAAAACACTGAAGGATTTTCCTCCTTTTTAAAAAAATAAAATTTAAAACACAAAAAATAAGGATAAGAGTATACTGACCCCTCCCCGTCACCTTGCATCAATTCTCAGTCCCTGACCAATTTGTTTATCAATACCCCTTCTTTCTGGATTATTTTGCAACAGTCCCAGAAATCATATCATTTATCTATAAAGTTGTATGCACATAAAAACTTTTAACTACAATACTACTATCACACTTTAAAAATTCATTGTTGTTTTTGTTGTTGTTTAGTCACTAAGTCGAGTCTAACTATTTGTGACCCCACGGACTGCAGCATGCCAGGATTCCCTGTCCTTCACTATCTTCCAAAGTTTGCTCAAACTCATGTCCGTTGAATCACTGATGCTATCTAACTGTCTCATCCTCTGTTGTCCCCTTCTCCTTATGTCTTCAGTTTTTCCCAGCATCAGGGTCTTTTCCAATGAGTTAGCTCTTCGCATCACGTGGCCAAAGTATTGAATATCAGTATCAGTCTTTCCAATGAATATTCAGGACTGATTTCCTTTAGGATTGACTGGTTTGATCTTACTGTCCAAGGGACTCTCAAGAGTCTACTCCAGCACCACAGTTTGAAAACATCGATTCTTCAGGGCTCAGCCTCCTTTATGGTCCAACTCTCACATCTGTATGTAACTACCTCATAATTATGTCTTAATATGATTAAATATCTAGGGAGTGTTCCAGTTTCCTCAGTTGTGGAGGGTTTTAAGCAGGGACAGAATATATTCATCTAGAGATTTTCAAAGAATCTCTTTAGTCACTGAATGAAGAATGGGTTGTAGGGTAGCAAAAAGGGAAATTAAGAAGATCAGATAAAATTTTGCTGACTGCTTTAGTCATCTATGATGGTTACTTGGATCAGGGTGCATCATGGGAGATAACAAGATGCTTAATGCATTTTGGAAGTAGAATGAATTAGATCTTTGAACAGATAGGATATGGATGTGAGAAAAATAGCAGAATGAAGAATCATTCCTTTGATTATACCATCAATTTCCACCCCTTCTTTCCCTCTGTTGAACTTACCTTCCAAAACCCCATCCTAGTTATATCAAACTGTCCACCTATTTGATACATGGACCTGAGTATCAGAATGTGCCTGGAAAAAAAAATATGAGCATGCTAACAGGTTTTACTTTAGATTCTTGACCTCATATGGGTCTCTAGTGTGATCCTATGCTGTTTCACTAGTACATTTACTTTCCAGCTCTCTTAGATAGTGTTCCAAACCTTCTCCTTGTTTAAACATCCTTCCACATTCTTATGCTTGCTACTGACCTGTGTTTTCTATTTTAGGGGTTTCCATGTTACTCCGTGGGTTAAGAATCCACCTGCAATGCAGGAGATGAGGGTTCGATCCCTGGGTCAGGAAGCTCCCCTGGAGGAGAGCATTGCAACCCACTTCAGTAGTCTTACCTGGAGAACCCCATGCAAAGGAGCCTGGTGGGCTATAGTCCATAGGATAGCAAAGAGTAGGACACGATTGAAGCAACTGAGCACACTAGCATGCAGCATGCACAAGTAAACAGAAATTATTTGATAGTTTTCAGATCTTGAGCACATTGTATTACATCAATCACAAAAAGACAAACACTATATAATCCTATGTACATGAGGTATGTAAAGTAATTCAATTCATAGAACTTTCTGTTCTGTGGTGCTTGCCAGGGCTAGGGGGAGGGGAAATGGGAGTTTTTCAATGAGCATAGTGTTTCAGTTTTACAAGAAGACATTCTAGAGATCTGTTGCACAACGTGAATATATGTAACCCTATGGAACCTACACTTAGAAATGCTTGCTGCTGCTGCTGCTAAGTCACTTTGGTCATGTCTGACTCTGTGCGACCCCATAGATGGCAGTCCACCAGGCTCCCCCATCCCTGGGATTCTCCAGGCAAGAACACTGGGGTGGGTTGCCATTTCCTTCTTCAATGCATGAAAGTGAAAAGTGAAAGTGAAGTTGCTCAGTCGTGTCTGACTCCTAGTGACCCCATGGACTGCAGCCTACCAGGCTCCTCCATCCATGGGATTTTCCAGGCAAGAGTACTGGAGTGGGGTGCCGTTGCCTTCTCCTAGAAATGCTTAGGATGGTAAATTTTACTTTACATGGTTTTTATCACAGTTAAAGGGAAAAAAATAAATCTTTCAGTCTGCAATGTAATCCACTCTCAGTCCAGTGCATGGTGTTCACCCCAGGTTTCTTGTCCCTGGCCACTGCCTCCCCTACCATCTGGTCTCAGGCACTTCCATATTCAAGCAGAGGTGCCAATGAAAACAAAACAGAGATATCTGTGCAGAGCTACTGCCACAAGAAAACCCTGCCAATACAGAAAGAAACGAAGGTGTCTAGCGGAAAGTCTCAGAACTTTCAGGCTGCAGCCCAGACTACAGAGGAAGTCGCCCTGTGAGCCTGTCAGAAAGAAGAAGTGTTGGGACCCCTGAAGAAGTCTGAGGAAGATACTAAGAACGGAATGCAGGTGAAGGAGGACTGGCCAGGACATCACAGCGAGTAACAAATCTCAGCATTACCAACCAGAATCTATGCCAAGGAACTCAAGAAGTGGAGGAAAGGGAACGTGTGTGCTGCTCAGGGTGGATGAGAACTGACTTCCCCCAATGCCTGGAGGATAGAGCCAAGACCCAAGTATCTGGCTTTTTTTAATTCAAGAATGTTGATGGGCTTCAAGTCCAGTTTTGGGGGGAAATTTAATGTTGAGCTGGACTCACCACTCCATTCGTGGGCAGGTATTCGTTGCCTGTACTATGCAAGCAGAATGACATTTAGCACTTGTAAAAAACATCCCAGTAGAGCACTTACTTTAAATTGGCTGCTAATTCTAGGACATCTTTTGTGATTTCTTCCACGATAATCTACAGGGCAAAAATGTGTAATTGCTGAAAATAACACATGAAAATCAACACATAAATAAATGTTTCTTTATAGATACCCATTAGTGCAGATTTTTTACCTGCTGAAACAGCTTTGTCTCAGAAGTACAATGCACCTTCCAAATGTTGGGTCAAGAGAAGGGAGAGTATAAACTGGGGTTGGCAAACTTTCTGTAAAGGTGAATATTTTCAGATTTGCAGGCCATTTGACTATGGCAACCCACTCCAGTGTTCTTGCCTGGAGAATCCCAGGGACGGGGGAGCCTGGTGAGCTGCCGTCTATGGGGTCCCACAGAGTCGGACACGACTGAAGAGACTTAGCAGCAGCAGCAGACTCATTAAATGATTCCAAGAAGGCTTAGATAATTCTGTGAGTTGACTACACTCATAAAACAGTTTGGATCCCTGGTCTGGGAAGATTCCACATGCCATGGGGCAGCTAAGCCCATGCACCACAGTGCTAAGTCCACGCGCTAAAGCCTGTAGGCTGCAACTACCGAAGCCCTCCAGCCCTAGAGCCCAGGCGCAGCAGGAGAAACCACCACAATGAGAAGCCAGCGCACCGCAACGAAAGAGTAGCCCTCATTTGCTCAACTAAGGAAGCCAGTGTGCAGCAACGAAGACCAGCACAGCCCCAAACAAACATTAAAAATGGGATTAAAATAAAAAGAACTTTGAAATTTTGTTATAGAAATCCCCCTCCTCACCAGCAATGACTTAGATTCTGTAGTATCAAACCGGCTGTGTGAACATTTAGGGATATTTGGTATTTTCCATTCTGTACAGCAGCTGACGACCAGCTATAGGCCAAGCTGAAGCCTCCACTCAGTTTCATAGGCAAAGAACATAAACAAAACAAACAGAACAAAAGCCAAGTAGGAAAGTTTCTTTTTTAAGAAAGTGTCCTGCCCACCTCTAATCTACCTGTCCTAATGCTGTGATTCCAATCTAAGCCAGTATTGTGGGTAATCCTTATCCTAATTGTTGCTGTGATCCTTCTGCCACTGCAGGAGAGTGAAGCAGCCCTGTGTTGGGGCTTTGGAGACTGCCAGAGGGGAGGCACTTAACTCACTTTGTTCCAACCTCTTCAAGTGAAGTCCGTTTGTCGAGTTTCCCTAGCAAAATAAAACCAAAAATACCTACCTCTGAAAATTTAGTAACCAAAAAGCTATCAGATTTTGCTGGTGGCTCAGTGGTTAAGAATTTACTTGCCAATGCAGGGGACATGGGTTTGACCCCTGGTCTGGGAAGATCCCACATGCCCCAGGGCAACTCAGCCTGTGCGCCACAACTACTGAGCCCCATGTGCCTGGAGCCCATGCTCTGCAATAAGAGAAGCCCCACAGTGGGAAGTCCATACACCCCAGAATAGTAAATAAATAAATAGATTTATTGTTGTTGTTTAGTCACTAAGTTGTGTTTGACTCTTTGTGACCCCATGGACTGTAGCCCGCCTGCCAGGCTTCTCCGTCCATGGGATTCCCAGGCAAAAATCCTGGAGTGGGTTGCCATTTTCTTTTCAGGGCACCTTCCTGACCCAGAGATCAAACCCTGATCTCCTGCATTGGCCGGCAAGTTCTTTACCACTGAGCTACAGGGAAGCTCAAATAAATAAATATTTAAAAAAATTATCTGGATTAATTCATTGCTTTTAAGCAGAGCTACAGGTAATCTGGCCTAAATTGCCCTTAAGAAAACAATTCTAATCTCAAATTTCTGCTTTGCCAATATTAGAACACTCTTCCCTCAGAACTCAGGTTATCACAGAATCAAAGAGATTAATACCCTTATCAAAGGCCACTTTCCCACTTCATTTACTCATTTTTCTGTACATAAGAAAGATGGATCTTGGGGAATGATAATAAATCGATATAGAATCTAGAAAATCAGTTACAATCTGAGTTCTCTCTTCCCTGGAGCAAATCAACCCAATCCTTGGTACTAGCTTGGAAGCTGACACATGTATTTGTCTTTTCTTCAATAAATAGAGAACACGTGAAGGAGTTTACCTTCACCAGGAGCTACGAGTTCCCAGGGCCCTTTGTTAAGATTATAAACTGACAGGTCATTTCCACGTGGAGTGGGTGGAGCCATCAATTTCGCACCCTAGCCTTGCTATTTGTGTATGTGCTGTTGGTCCTTGGGGCCAGTGCTCTTACCTCAAGAGGCCCTACAGTAAGGTGGTTAGAGGCAAAGACTCTGGAGTCACACTGTGTGGGTTCAAGCCTTGACCTAATGGAAAGATCTGGCATTTGTTATGTAGCTTGGTGTTCTAACTTGGTACCAATAATGGTAGAATAATCTGCAAGTGTATACCTCCTATTGTAATGCCACATGGAAACAACAGCGTCTCTTATGACAGATTCTCGCCAAAAATATTTTGCTTGAATCTAATAACCTCTCACTTAATGTCCTGCTGCTGCTAAGTCGTTTCAGTCGTGTCCGACTCTGTGCGACCCCATAGATGGAAGCCCACCAGGCTCCCCCGTCCCTGGGATTCTCCAGGCAAGAACACTGGAGTGGGTTGCCGTTTCCTTCTCCAATGCATGAAAGTGAAAAGTGAAAGGGAAGTCGCTCAGTCATGTCCGACTCTTAGCGACCCCATGGACTACAGCCTACCAGGCTGCTCCATCCATGGGATTTTCCAGGCAAGAGTACTAGAGTGGGGTGCCATTGCCTTCTCCACACTTAATGTCCAGTTTACAACAAATGCTAGACATTGAATAGCATTAGGGGAAAAAAATCATTCACATTCTCTTCTCCTGAAAATTTCAAGGAATATAATCAGTTGCATGTGTGAAACGTATAAAATGTATAAAAAGCCTTGACCATTGAAATCTCTGAGGTTTAAATATGGATTACGTATTAGTTGGTATGAGAGAAGTATCTTCTTTGTGAATATATTATTTATGTAGGGATGATACGGTATGAGGTCTCCAGGAATAACATGAGTCAGTGAAATATACACAGAAAGACAGATAAAACATATAGAACAGAATATTTGCAATTGCTGACACTTGGTGATGAATGTAGAGATGTCTGTTACACTATTCTTTCAGCTTTTCTGTATGTCTGAAAGCTTTCCAAATAAACATTTGAGGGGAAAATGATAGCTTCTACAGCTCCTACCTAAACATTTACCAACACACCTGCATCTGCATTCATATGCTATGTCTTTCCTGTGGTTTTTGTGATGGAAGTTTTATTTTGCTTTGTACAGTCATTGTCTCCATGATTTAGCAGAGCTTATCACTTTCACTTACCTGAGGACATTATGTCAGCAATTTTTCCTTTTCTCTCCCACATGAAAAATTTTCCCTCTTTTGGCCCACATACCTTTCTATCTACTGATGCATTTTCCCACTACCTTTTCCAAAAAAACCCAATTCAATTTCAGAAATACTTACTGAATACCTACTATGTGCTGAGGATCTAGTAATGAACAAAAGACAAAACCACCACTCTCATGGAACTCATCTTTTAGTTGGTGAACACAGATAATAAACAAAATAAGTAAACAAATAATGTACAAGAGGGAGCTAGGAAATAAAGAGAAAATATAGCAAAGTAAGAAGGAGGGAGTACATGTGTAGATGTATCCAGGTGTGTTAACAACCTCTACGAAACATTGTACAGACAGAGCCTTATACCAAGGCACATGATTTGGCAAGCAAAGCCTCAGGTAGAATTCAGGCTTCACTTTATTTCCCTTGACCAGGCACCTGTATAGAATAAACATCCTGCACAACCATGTGGAGTGACTCTGGAGATTTTGCAATTTAAATAGAGTGGCTTTGTAAATACCTTCGATTTTCCTAGTGTTAGAATAAAGAGCTGTTGTTGAGCAGAGAGCAATATGATCTGACTCTGGTGATGGTTCCAGCATCACTTTGACTACTGTGTTGAGAATAGACTGCAGGGAGACAAAGGTGGAAGCGGGGAAACGAGGTAGAAAAATAATTCAAGGAAGAGAGGATGATGTTAGAGGAGATGTTTGTGGTAAAGGTGGTGTTTAGTGGTTCAATTCTAGATGTATATTTTAATAGACTTAAAAGAATGTGATGGCATGGATATGGGGTATACCAGAAAGAGAGGAATTGAAAGTGATTCCAGGGTTTGGGGCCTGAACAAGCAGAGGATGAACTGATTATTTGAGATGGAGATTATATGTAGACCAGAGTTTGGAAGAAGATCAGAAGTTCCACACTGGGTACGAAGTTTTCGCTGCTTGTTAGAATCCAAGTGGAGGTGGATATAGAAGTCTAGAGTTCATGTGTCTCAGAAAGTTTGACATCTCCTCAGGAGGGCTGTCTGCAGTCATCATTATCACTTCCTCTTTCCTCCTTCCCCTGTGCACTTGTGGTATGTTAAGAAATGCACTTTGTCTTTGTCCCTAATTCCTAGCACAAACCTCAAATACTTGGAACTTTCCTTTTTTTTTTTTTTCTTTATTTGGCTGCACTAGGTCTTAGCTGTGGCATGCGGGCTCTAGTTCCCCGACCAGGGATCGAACCTGGGCCCTCTGCTTGGGAATGTGGAACCTTAGACACTGGATGACCAGGGAAGTCCCTTTTGGAATTTTCTGAGTGATAGAGTGTCCTTTGTCTTTCCTGAGGATCCCCTTTTGAGCTTATGCTAATGAGGTGACTTAGGGTGATACTCCTGGGTAGCCTTAGGATGGGGCTAGTCACCCACGTGATTAGAGTTAGAACTTCCAGCCCCAACAACCAACCTCTGAGGAGGTGAAGGAAAGTGCTACAGATTAAGCTCTATAAAAGATCTTGAAAACAAGATTTGATGAGTTTCGGGGTTCTATGGGGACCAAAGCTCCTGCACTTGGGGTGCTTCTGGATCTTGCCTTGTGCACCTGTTCATCTGATTGTTTATCTGTTTCCTCTAGAAATTCTTTTGATAAACTGGTAAGTGTAAATAAATGTTTCTCTGGGTTCTGTGAGCAGTTCTAGGAAATTAATCAAATCCAAGTTGGGGGTGTGGGAACCTCCAGTCCGTCAGGTTGGCCAGAAGCTTAGGTGACAACCTGGACCTGTGATTGGCATCTGAAATGGAGGAGGGGATGCGATTTTGTGGGACTAAACACTTAACTTATGTGGCCTGATGCTCTCTCTAGGTAAATAGTGTCAGGATTGAGTAAATTGTAGGACACATAGTCAAGTGCCTGTTGAGAACTTCAGACTTACTTGTGGTTTGGAAAAAGCATATTGGGGAACTAGTTTCAGACTTTTGTACCCTACCACTTATTTTCAACTGAGGTCACTGTTGACCTCCCATTGTTAAATCCAATGACCAATTCTCTTCACACCCAAAGAAAACTATTCCAGCTACAGAAAAATTGGAAGTCTTTACAAAGTCATTTTATCAGGTTTATTTGACACAGGAGGTCATTTTATCCATTAAAAATTTTTTTTTCTAATTTTATTATCTCATTTTTAAAATGTTTTTTCTACTTAAAAATTTTTTTTCTCATTTTTATTTTATTAAAAAAATTTTTTTTTCTTCAAACCCTTGTGTCAAGGGCTGACTTTCAATAGATTGCAGCAAGGGAGCGGCTCTGCTATATATGAAACCCCTATCCAGAAGCAGGTCGTCTACGAAGGGTTTAGCATTGGGTTCCCCATGTCTCCTTTTTTTGAAAAAATTTTAAGTGAACCTCACCCTTTTCTGTTGTTCCTCATTCCTCACTGGACTCTCATTCCCTCTGTTTCCTTTGCTGGTTTTTCCTCATTTTCACAATGCAAGTGTTGGAGTGGCGAGTCCTAGAGCTCAATCCCATGGACTTTTCTCTTTATATAGATTAATTTTCCAAGCAGTCTTTTCCAGACCTAAGTTTATATCTCCAGTGCAGATTTCTCCTCCAAGCTCCAGACCCATGATTACTGAACATCTACATGGATATCTAATATTGACTTCAGATTTATGGATCCAAACTCAAACTCCCTTATCCCTTACTGCCCTCTAGTCCTTCCACATCTCAAAACAACAACTCCATTCCCCTAGTTACTCACATCAAAACTTTGGAGTCATCCTTAACTCCCTTTTGTTCTAATATTCATATTCACTGTATCAGAAACTCTTTGAAGATCTACCTTAAAAAATATCTATAGTTCACATCTACCACTACCACTCTGGTTCAAGACTATCACCCCTTGTCAAAATTAAAGAACTTTGTCTCTTTGAAGTTCTGTCTTTAAAATGAAGTTCTGTCTTCTTTCTTTTATGCTTCCTCTTGCATAGTCTGACAAAGTCAGAAGGATCCTTTTAAATATAAGTCCAATTATGCCATCCATTTGTTCAAAACTTTCCAAAGTTTTCCCACATTATTCGTAGTAAATGCCCAAGTCTTCTGATGGCAAAAGTGATTTGCAGCACTCCCCCCTTCCCCACCGGGCTTGACCTCCTACCTCTCTCCTCTTCCATCACTGACACTACATTCACCATGGCCTCTGTGTTTTTCTTGAAGACACTAAACATACTTGTCATCATGGCTTTTGCACTTGCATTTACCTCTCCTTAAAACTGTTCTTTCAGATACTTACATGTCTTATTCCCTCACTTTCTTCAGATCTCTGCTAAAAACGTCACCTTAGTAGAGAGGTTTTCCTTAACCATTCTGTAAATCCATCCCCTAACCATCATTCCCTATTACTCTTGCCCAGGAAAATAAAACACATGTACTTATTTGGGAATCCCAGTGGGTGCTTTTCTGTCACTCAGTTGTGTTTGACTCTTTGTGGCCCCATGGTCTGTAGCACACCAGACCTCCCTGTCCCTCACAATCTCCCAAAGTTTGCTCAAGTTCATGTCCATTGCATTGGTGATGCCATCCACCCATCTCTTCCTCTGACAGGTATTTCTTCTTCTGCCCTCAATCTTTCCCAGCATGAAGGACTTTTCCAATGAGTCAGGTGTTTGCATCAGGTGACCAAAATACTGGAGCTTCAGCTTCAGCATCAGGCCTTCCAATGAGTATTCAGGATTGATTTCCCTAAGATACTGGTTTGATCTCCTTACTGTCCAAGGGACTCTCAGGAGTCTTCTCCAGCACCACAGTTTGAAGGCATCAGTTCTTGGCACTCTGTCTTCTTTACAGTCCAGGTCTCATAACTGTACGTGACCACTGGGAAGACCACAGCCTTGATTATATGGACCTTTATCAGCAGAGTAATGTCTCTGCTTTTCAACACACTGTTCAGGTTTTTCTTAGCCTTCCTGCCAAGAAGCAACCGTCTTCTGATTTCATGGTGGCAGTCACCATCCAAAGTGACTTTAGAGCCCAAGAAGAGGAAATCTGTCACTCCTTCTACCTTTCCCCTCCTATTTTCCAAGAAGTAATGGAGCTGGATGCCATATCTTAGTTTTTTTTTATATATATATATAATATTTAGTTTTAAGCCAGCTCTTTCACTCTCCTCCTTTACCCTCACCAAGAGATTCTTTAGATCCTCTTCGCATTCTGCCATTAGAGTGATATAATCCTCATATCTGAGGCTGTTAATGTTTCTCCAGCCTATCTTTTTTTAAAATTAAGTAATTTAACTGGAGGATAATTAATTTAAAATATTGTGATGGTTTTTGCCATACATCAACATGAATCAGCCACAGGTATACATGTGTCCCCCAATCCTGAACCCCCCGCACACCTCCCTCCCCACCCCATCCTTCTGGGTTCTTCCAGAGCCCTGGCTTTGGGCGCCTTACTTCATGCATCTAACTTGCCTTGGTCATCTATTTCACATATGGTAACAAACATGTTTCAGTGTTATTCTCTCAAATCATCCCTCTCTCGCCTTCTCCCACTGACTCCAAAAGTCTGTTCTTTACATCTGTGTCTCTTTTGCTGACCTGCATGTAGGATCATTGTTATCATCTTTCTAAATTCCATATATATATGTTAATATACAGTATTTATCTTTCCCTTTCTGACTTACTTCACTCCGTATAATACGCTCCAGTTTAATCTACTTCATTAGAATTGACTCAGATGTGTTTCCTTTTCATAGCTGAGGAATATTCCATTGTGTATATGTACCTACCACAACTTCCTTATCCATTCATCTGCCAATGGACATCTAGGTTGCTTCCATGTCTAGCAACTGTAAATAGTTCCAGCCTATCTTAATTCCAGCTTGTAACTCATCCAGCCTGGCATTTCTCATGATGTGCTCAGTGTATAGGTTAAATAAACAGGGTGACAGCAAACAATCTTGTCATACTCCTTTCTCAGACCTGAACCTATCAGTTGTTCCATACAGGGTTATAACTGTTGATTCCTGAAAGAGACAAATAAATAAGTACATTTGTCTTATTTGTCTTCATCCACTGGAATGGAAGGTCATGAGGGCAGTGATGTCATCTGTCTTTGTTTTTTGTTTTGTTTTTTTTTTTCTATTAAATCCCCAACATCCAGGAAAGTGGCCAGCAAATAGTTAGTTCTCAGGAACTAAGGATGGAGAATGGTGGTATGTATCAGAACAGTGACAATGGAGATGGGTGGCAACCAGCTTCCAAGATAGCTCCTGAAGATCCCCACCTCTGGTCTTCATCCTCTGTATAAGCTCCCTCAATGATTAGAGCTGACTGATCTGTATGACCAACAGCAGAAATGATAATGTATGAGTTACAAAAGATGTTGTAGCTTCCACCTCACTCTAAGTCACTACCTTTGAGGCTAAGCTTTTATGCCACCATTGCCATGACCTCTTTGTGGTTCTCCATGGAACTATACAAGCTGGAATCAAGATTGCCAGGATAAAAATCAATAACCTCAAATATGCAGATGACACCACCCTATGGCAGAAGGTGAAGAAGAACTAAAGAGCCTCTTGATGAAAGTGAAAGAGGAGAGTGAAAAAGCTGGCTTAAAACTCAACTTTCAAAAAACGAAGGTCATGGCGTCAATCCCATCACTTCATGGCAAATAGACACAAAAACAGTGGAAACAGTAACAGACTTTATTTTCTTGGGCTCTAAAATCACTGCAGATGGTGACTGCAGCCATGAAATTAAAAGACGCTTGCTCCTTGGAAGAAAAGCTATGACCAACCTAGGCAGCATATTAAAAAGCAGAGACATTACTTTGCCAACAAAGGTCCATTTAGTCAAAGCTATGGTTTTTCCAGTAGTCATGTATGGATGTGAGAGTTGGACTATAAAGAAAGCTGAGCACCAAAGAATTGATGCTTTTGAACTATGGTGTTGAAGAAGACTCTTGAGAGTCCCTTGGACTGCAAGGAGATCCAATCAGTCAATCCTAAAGGAAATCGGTCCTGAATAGTCATTGGAAGGAATGACGCTGAAGCTGAAACTTCATAACTTTGGCCACCTGATGTGAAGAACTGACTTACTGGAAAAGACCCTGATGCCGGGAAAGATTGAAGGCAGGAGGAGAAGGGGACGACAGAGGATGAGATGGTTGGATGGCATCACCAACTCGATGGACATGAGTTTGAGTAAGCTCTGGGAGTTGGTGATGGACAGGGAAGCATGATGTGCTACAGTCCATGGAGTTGCAAACAGTTGGACATGACTGAGTGACTGAACTGAACTGACTTAGAACTTTTATATTTGGTTTCTCTTATGCCTAAAACTCTACTCCCTCAGACAGTTTTATGTCTTGATTTCTTACTTCCTTCAAGTCTCTGCTAAAATGTCAGGCTGTGTGGTTATGCAACAATGTAACAATAGGCAACAAACACAAGATGTACTTGAGGTATTCTGAAAATAGGGCGGATGCCATGGGATTTAGCAACTGATTGAATAGGAGGGAAAAGAGAGAGAGGAAGGAGTCAAAGTGAGGCTCAAATCATTGGCTTGTGTAACTAGTAGTGCCATTCTTAGTTTAGGGAAACAGATATGGGGCAGAGGTTATAAATTTAGTTTTAAACCTGCTGAATCTGAAATGTCTTAACAAATATCCAAGTGAAGATGTTCAAGCAAGTAGGCAGATACACCATGTGCAACACAGAAAGCTGAGCTGGAAATAAATATCCTGAAATCAAGGCCAACTCTACAATTTCGAGGGCCCAGTGCAAAATGCAAATTCAGGGTCCCTTGTTCAAAGAGCCTTTGAGATCCATGAGCTGCTTGGTCCTCCTCCCAAAAATCTGTAGAACTGAATGCTCTGGATGGGGGTAGAGAAGTTGAGCCCCTTCCTATGGCCCCTAATCTCTAAACCACATTAGATGCACACCTCCAAGAGACTAAAATTTCAGGCTAGGATGCACTTGCGCATGTGTCAGAGGCTCATTCCTAACAAGTCACCCCTAGGTACACTGTGGCATTGACAGTCCAGGACAGCTGCCACCATGCCCTGCACACAAAAGAACCTCACCTTCCCTGCACCTGTGCCCAAGTCTCTTCCTGGTCCTGGATGAGGTGAGGGGGAGAGTGATTAGGAGTGAAATGCCAGAAAATGAGAGGAGTTGGCAGCTGAACCTATCCCAGGGAGGCAGAGAGGTGGCAGGAGGCATCCTCCACTCTGTCAATGGACTTCACTTACAAAACAAAAACCCAAAGATACTGTTAGTAAGATCTTTAAGCTAGCAACCACAGAGCATTAAGACCTCAAGACCTCAAGTATATTAAGCCCTTCTGAGTGCAGAGCCCTGTGTGAATGAACTGTTGGTATGCCCATGAAACTAGCCCTGCTAGGAAAAGATAATACAGTTATAAGACTGAATGAGTTAAGTAGGGAAAAATGAGAAGAACAGAGGTCTGAGGATGGGAGACAGAAAAGTACCAACATTTAAGGCATGGGCAGAGAAAAATGGGCCATTCTGTGGCCAGACAAAGCTTGCAATTAATCAGAAGACCAATGAAGGGGAAGATACTTGGTTTATGATCCCTGACTTGGAAAAGCTTTGCCAGTCCCATCACCTGGCCACGGATTGTTATGCACATTTTATTTCATAAACTATTCATGATATAGATGATAATTTTTCAGAGTCAAAGGTGTGGTTCTTACCCAGGCCTGTTACCTTGATTATTTTTGAAGCATATATTACTCAGTTGAAAAAAATAATGCATGAAAGAAGCTGTAGGAAATAAAATGGATTAAATGAAATAACTGACTACTAATAATAAATTTACAGATAACCAAAGTAAATAATTCATTTCCCTTCTAGCAACAGTCACCTTTACATATAAGTCTAGCAATGTCTCTGCAACATTTATCAGGCAAGAAAAATGTAAACTTTAAATCTGCAGAGAATTTCAAATGACTCAGTGAAACCTAATGGAAAATCAATCACAAGAGTTTTCTAACTACTGATTAATACTGAACAAAATCCTAGGCCCAAAGAACTAGACTATTTGGTGAAAGAACTATTGCAGGGAGTTGATGAGGATTTTAAAGCTTTAGAATTGGTGGGGAAGGACTTTCCTGATAGTCCAGTGGCTAAGACTCCATGTTCCCAATGCAAGGGGCCCAGGTTTGATTCATGGTCCATTCTCCCAATGCTGGGGGCCCAGGTTCAATTCATGGTCAAGGAACTAGATATCACATACCATAACTGAGAGTTCACATGGAGCAGCTAAAGATACTGCATGCTGCAACTAAGACCTGATGCATCCAAAGAAATAAATAGATAAATATTTTTTTTTAAATTGGTGGGAAAAAAAGTGATTTTAAAAAATGGCTTAAAAATGTCTCTGAAGGGGTTTACAAAGTGACTTACGAACACAGATTCTGGAATAAGCTGCTTGTTGACTCCGAGCTCAACCACTTAATTCCTGTGTGATTTTGGACAAGCTACTCAATGGCTCTGTGCTTGAGTGAAGGAGTGGTGAATCCTAGGGTTATTATGAAGAGTAACCACTGAATGTAAAACATTTAGAGTGATTCCTAGGTGCCACAGGAGTAAAGAATCTGCCACCCAATACAGGAGATGCAAGAGACTTGGGTTTGATCCCTGGGTGAGGAAGATCCTCTGGAGTAGGAAATGGCAACCCACTCTAGTATTCTTGCCTAGAGAATTCCATGGACAGAGGAGGCCAGCGGGCTACAGTCCATCCGATCGCAGAGTCAGATACAACTGAGCAAGCAAGCAAGCACAACAACAGAACATTTAGAACTGTGCCTAGCACATAAAAACTACTATACGCATTTTTTAAATGAAAATTGTGAATGTTAATCACATTCACATGTAACCAAAATACTTCTGAAATTTCCATTTTAGTAGGAACCATATTATAAGCATTAGGGGCAAAGTTTACTAAAAGAAAATAATCTTTTCTCCTCATTTTTTTCCTTCAGCCTCCTATCTTTAAAATGCTGTGTTGGTTTCTCTTTATATTAAAAATAATTTTCCACCAAAAGTTTCCTTAAGAAGCAAATATGTTTCCTGGATATTTTCTTAAAAGTAATTTCTTCTTGTCTTATAATGCATATTCATAGCTGTTTTCCCACTCCCACTGACAGTTGATCTCAATGCTTTATTTCTTTCATAAGAATAAATGAGAAATAAGTACATAGGAGAATAAAATGCACATTTGTCATCTGAATATTTATTCTCATCATCATAACAATTTTGAACTTAAGTGGAAAAAATACAAAAAGTTTCAATAAGTTTTAGGGAAACAATGAATATAACAAGGATTTCAAATGCACCTTCTAGCCCTTTGGAGTGGAGAAGGCAATGGCACCCCACTCCAGTACTCTTGCCTGGAAAATCCCATGGATGGAGGAGCCTGGTAGGCTGCAGTCCATGGGGTTGCTAAGAGTCGGACATGACTGAGCGACTTCAATTTCACTTTTCACTTTCATGCATTGGAGAAGGAAATGGCAACCCACTCCAATGTTCTTACCTGGAGAATCCCAGGGACGGGGGAGCCTGGTGGGCTGCCGTCTATGGGGTCACACAGAGTCGGACACTACTGAAGTGACTTAGCCGCAGCAGCAGCCCTTTGGAGAAGTCAAAATGGACCCACGGGAACACACCAGCTCCTCTGGAAAAAAGTTCTGCTGATGTACAACCCCAGGAACCCGCAGTTCAAATTACCCCATCTGTCTGAAAGCAGAAATCCCTTTGTATTTGTCTTACTGCTCCCTCTGGTCACCAGGAATGCATTCTTATACTCTCTGCCTCAACTTTATTTCAGGACTTTGTTTCCTCTGGTTACGATGGTTTTTCACATTTGCTCAAGAGTACAATTCACGCCTAACCATTGCTCCAGAGTAGAATTCACACCTAACCATAATGTAGGTCTTCGCTTCCTTTGCCCTTGTGACACGGAGGATGAAGCTTTCAAGATGATCTCTTGTCAATCATCCGACCACTCCCAGAATGCGCCCCTACGGGCGGGAGTAGGGGAAGCTTCTCCCTTCCCTAACCTAACCCCACTAGATGTGGAAATCCTGCTTCTTGTGAACGTGTCTTTGGATCTCGCTCTCTTGGTCTTGTTTTCTTCTGTTGTTTCTTATCTACGAGTTTGGCCTCTTCTCTGTAATTGCCACCTCCCCATTCCCCTACAGAATACATGTTTCCCCACTTGGAGTCAGAGTAATTGATACTTTAAGATCCACCATGGGCTCCACTTCCCCTTTAAACACCATCCAGACTCGCTCGCCTAAAGGGTCTTTCCTGGGAGCTGCAGCAGCGTCTCTCCCCTCTCGCGTAGCAGATATCAAAGAAAGCCAGCCCAGGACGTGCCCATATATGAACTTGAAACAGAGAGCTGCCTCGTTCGGAGTCCACGCTCTCGCCTCCCCCTTCGGCGAGTTGACTGGCCGGCACAGCGTGAATACCAGCTACTCCCTTCTCTCTTCCCCTGACTTCCTTCTGGGAGCTCTTAAACCCGCGGCAGTTCAATCACTCCGCAGCGAGCCACGGCGCTCACTGGGCATGCTCAGTGGCCCGGACGGCTCCGGCAGCCAGAGGTTGTCTTGGACGCACCACTCGGGTCCGGATTCACCGAGAGCGGAGTGAGCACAGCGGCCCCTGAGCCGGGAGTGAGACGCGCCCTGCCGTCCCTGCCAGGGCGCCCGCCGGGTCAGAGAGCCGAAGTTCCGGACTCCAAGGAGCCCCCAACTTCGCGCCAAGTTTCGAGCTGCGGGGGGAGACATGCCCATGATGACCAGGGACGTTCTGCTAGAAATGGAGCTGGAGGAGGACGACGAAGAAGATGGGGATATCGGTGAGCGAGGGGTTTCCACAGGGTAGGGGGGTTGCGGCGCGAGGCCGGGCGCCCGTCCCCGAAATCCTCAGCCCAGGCAGGAAGGACTCGGGGACTGCGCGTGGGCGCCGCACCCTTCTCGGCGAGGGAGGTTGTTGGGACCCGCAGCAGGTCGGGGGTTAGAGGGACCAGGAGAAGGAAGCCCGCGCCGCCCGCCAGCGGCCGCAATGCGGTCGCTTTCAGCCGCTGACCGACCGCCTCCCGGCTCAGCTCGCGGAGGGCGGGCGAGAGGGCGGCCCCGGGAAAGGCCTGGGAGGCGCGGGTCTCCGTGTCACTTTCGGGAAGGGCGAGGGACGAGGGCCCTGATCGGGCATCGTAGATACAGGGAAGCCCCCCCCGCGCGGGAAGTCTTGACTTTGGACACCAACTTTGGGTCATTTTCTCCGGCTCGAATTGGCGCGGGGGATTCCGGGGAGCCAGCGCGGGCTGCGAGCCCGAGGGTGGGGTTCAAGGAGCGCGCCCTGGTTAGGAGAGCAGGGGTGTGACCCGCCTGAAGCCACCTCTAGGTGAAAGCAGACGCGCGGCCCTAGTTCGGAGGGCTGGGGCTGGGTGGGGCGGCCCGGGACTGATTTGAGTCCGCTGGGCGTGGGCCGGGATCCTTTTTCCGCGGCGCGGGCGGGGGAAGTGATGCGGTGGAGGAAGCCCTGAGGCAGGGTGGACTGTTGGGCATTTCCTACCCGTCCAGGGGGCCCCGTAGCTCGGGGCGGGGGGGAAGCCCTGCGTGCCCTATTTCTGGTTAAAAATTCTGTAGAAGTGGTGCACGGAGCCGAGGGAGAGTTGTTTAAGAGTTAACCGAAAGGGGTGGGAGGAAGTGAGGAAGGGGAAAGCAGTTGGAGTGGAGACAAAGTCAGGTCCCTAAAGAGAACACTGTCATCTAATGATGACAGATAGAGCCCATCCGGAAGACTGGCAATTAAATTACAAGGCAGACTCCGACTCAGTTTCCTGGACGCCAAATCAGTTTCAATAACGTAACAGTTCCTGCATACGTACTAACACTCTTCTCTAATATATTCTAATATAGTCTTCTGTAATAACTTTAGTAGTAACTTAATTTTAGGAGTTCGGTGTGGTTTTTCGTTCACATTTTGGGTACTGCTCATGTATTTATTTTTCTGTTGTTTTCAACTCTATTGAGATATAATTGACATTTAACAATGCATAAGTTTAAGGTAAAACATGTTTGATACATTTATATATTGCAAAATGATCACCACCAGACAGCTAACACCTCCAGCATGTCGTTTAATTACCATGTCTTTTTTGTGGTGAGAACATTTAGGATCTAATCTCAAAGTATAAGATACAATGTTATTAACTCTTAAGCACTATGCTTAGATACCTGGAATTTACTCAATTTATAATTGGAAGTGTACCCTTGACTAACATCTCCCCACTCTCCCCCTCATTTTAGTGTTTCTGTGCGTTCACCTTCTTAAGATATTTCACATGTAAGTTACACAGTATTTCTTTTTCTGACTTATTTCACTTAACATAATGCCTTCAAGTTCCATCTGTGTTGTTGCAAATGACAGGATTCCTTCTTTCTCATGGCTCTAATATCCCATACTATATGCATGTATGTATACCTATACATGGAGAAGGCAATGGCACCCCACTCCAGTACTTTTGCCTGGAAAATCCCATGGATGGAGGAGCCTGGTGGGCTGCAGTCCATGAGGTCGCGAAGAGTCGGACACGACTGAGTGACTTGACTTTCACTTTTCACTTTCATGCATTGGAGAAGGAAATGGCAACCCACTCCAGTGTTCTTGCCTGGAGAATCCCAGGGATGGGGGAGCCTGGTGGGCTGCCGTCTATGGGGTCGCACAGAGTCGGACACGACTGAAGCGACTTAGCAGCAGCATACCTATACATATCACATCATCTCTGTTCATTCACCTGGAGACAGATAATTATTGTCTTTCCATATCTTAGCTATTGTAGGCACTGCTCATTTAAATCCAAAGCCAAATTGAATAGAAGGTATTATATACTCCATACTTTCATTTACTTGAGAATAATTTATAAGGTATTCATCCATATGGAGGGAGCAGATAGTAATGTGTTCATTTTTATGGGAGAGAAAACTGAAGCTCACAGGTTGATTTGCCTAACTTCTCACACAGCTTATTAAGATTCAAACCCAGGTTTTCTGACTTCCAAGACCTGTGCAGATTGATGCCCTTCCACCTTGTCGCTCCAGCTGTCCGGTTCTTATACTACTGTTTAGCAGGCTGTGGTAATAAATCCTGTTTTCTGCAGTCCTGTGGAGGTCCTGTAATCAAATCCTGCAGGCCTTCAAAGTCAGATTCCCTGGGGATTCCCAGTCTCTTGGCTGGATCTGCAGGCTGGAGAGCCTGATGTGGGGCCTAGAACCTTCACAACAGTGTGAAATCTTCTTTGGTATTATTGTTCTCCAGCTTGTGGGTTGCCCACCTACAGATACAGGATTTGCTTTTATCGTGATTGTGCCTGTCCTACCATTTAGTTGTGTCTTCTGCTTTGTCTTTGGATGCGGGGTATCTTTTTTGGGGTGGGTTCCAGTGTCTTCCTGTCAATGCTTGTTCACCAGCTAGTTGTGAGTTGGTGCTCAGGCAGGAGAAGATGAGCACATATCCCTCTACTCCTCCAGCTTGACCCAATTTCCTCAGTATACTAGTACTGATTGTTTAGTCACCAAGTCGCGTCTGACTCTTGTGACCCCGTGAATTGTAGCCCACCAGGCTTCTCTGTCCATGGGATTCTCCAGGCAAGAATACTCGAGTAGGTTGGCATTTCCTTTGCCAGGGGATATTCTGGAACCAGGGATTGAGCTTGGATCTCCTGCATTGGCAGGTGGATTCTTTACCATTGAGCCACCAGGGAAGCCCAAATTGTTATTACATACAAATATGAATGATAGGAGCAAACTTTAAAAAGTTATAATAAAATTAGCACAATCTGTTTCATAGGAAAACACTTTTGCCTGTTATAGTGAGGTGTCACTGTTTACATTGACAGTTGTAAATAAAGAAGGGTGAAAACCCAAATAAAAATTAAAGTAAGCAAGACTGAGCTTTGTTAACCATGCCATCAAGAGATTTCACTTTAGGGGGAAAAAACCTAACTTGGGCTATTCTGTATTTACCTGATGGTTGTATCAAGTCAAGCAGTGTAGGTGTATTTAAGAAAATAAACATCTCTATTCTTCTTTCATCCCACCCTTCAGAGTCTACTGATATTAATACTTTATTGTATATCGGGGTCAAGTCAACATATTTTGTGTCAGTCAACAAATACCAGGTTTCAACAATCTGGAGTTGTTATACAAATTTAATGTGGGTTGCAGTGGTTTTATATCAGGAGATGTTTACCATACCAGTGGAAAGTTTGTCATTGTAAAATAAGCTTTTTTAGAGCTTACCAGAAGTAGGCTAATGGTATATAACCTTTTATGAAATAATTATAATTGCCAACTATGGGAGAGAAGACTCTGGTGATATGAAGATTATAATTTTAACCTCTACCTCTAGTTTTGTAATGCAGGGCTCTGCTAAACCTATTGACTAACATACTTCTCCCATCACTTGTCACTACTGAGAGTTGTGTAATAATTTAAAACCCACTCAGTTACTGAAGGTTTCTATGAAACTTCTCTATAGCTATTAACTTTATAATTCAGAGCAGAAGAGTTATTTTGACGCAATTTCCTGGGTAAAACTCTGTCATCAATTAATTGGCAAGAGACAAAAAGAAAAACTATTTAAACTAGATACTTCTACTAGAAGTGTGCTTCTAGCAGACTGGGATTTGCACTGTCCCCCATTTTTTTAGACGTGTGGGTTTCTGCTTACTTTCAAAGCATTGTTGAGTGCTTTAAGTGTAAGGCTTGCTTCCTTGTTTAGCATGAAATATTCGCCAGAGGGCTGTGAAACAGCCTAATGGCACGGGAGCATTTTTGCAAAATGCCACTTATTTTCTAAATCATTTCTAACAACGAACCACAGATGTCACATCCGGGCAGTGATGGCAGGAGGTATTTGGGTCGTGGCCTTTACTGCACTGGTGCGGATGGAGATCACAGTTGAGGTGGGTTCTGTGTGCCTGGTGTGCTGGTCCTTAGCTGCCTTGCCTGCACTACCCCCACATCCTGCCACCTCATTAAGCAGTGAATTGAATTAACATCTCTTCCTGTTGGTGTAGAAAGTGATAGAAATATCTTTTATAGTCAGAATGTAGATATCTAGTATGCTGTTTTGTTTCTTGCATTTGCATTGTTCAGACTTAGCTGAGGGAAGAAACTTGTTCTCCAAAAAGGCTTATCAGGAACACTTCAGATAGTTCAGGCAAAAGGTTTTTGTTTAGATGGTTGGTTGTGTCAACTAGAAGAAAAAGCATGACCTGCAAGTTGAGAATTATGTTTTGTTCTGGAGCTTACTGAGGACCATAGCCTGGGATGACAGCCTCTCAGGTAGCTTTGAGGGACTGTTTTAAAGAGGCAAGGAAGGAGCCAGGATATATAGGAGTTTTTTTGCTTTAAAAGCATGAAGAACAAGAAACATGTAGTTGAACATCAAAAGATTCCTGCTAATCACAAAAACCAGACATCTCAAGTTAGAGGTTTTAGTGCTTTTCTGTGTATGGGAGAATGCAAGAATCTGGGCTTATTGAAATAATTCCTTTGATATTCATCTTAACTGTTATCTAGGACCTAGTATCCTGTTTTCCCTCCATCCTGAATTCCCTTCAGAGTTCATCATGGGGTGGCTGCAATGGTTGATGAGTTTATGGCAGTAACATCTTTATTTACTGAAAGGGCTGGTGACATTTTTTGACTGCTTTGGATTCCAGACTACCTATGGTAGAGTTTACTCTCTGAGCCCATGGTTAATAGTCCTTCACTGGAGTGGGGGATGGGTGGGAAGAGGCCTATTAGCTTTGAGAGGCGATGGTCCAGCTGTACCTCTCAAGTATCTTTGTTAGCTTTCCTTTTACGGTTGCATTTTTATATAGACATATCTTCTGCACTATCTCTGTCCCCTCACTACAAACTTTACCTTTAGTCACTTGCAAATCTGATTCTTGTACCGGTTTTGCTTTGTCACCATTAGTTGAGCAAACCTGTGCTAGTTGGAGGATTAAGTGCTGAGCTTGTTGTGGGGAGAGTAAGATGCATGTCCTGGCCGTAGAGAGTAGGTTCCACTGAACCAGCCATTTGCAGTAAGTGCTATTATTGAAGTCTGTCCACAACCATGGAGGACAGGAGACGGCTGCACAGAGGAGACTGCTGGGCCAGGTGTTGAAGAAGCAGGCAGGCAGAAAGTCTGGAGTTCCAAGTATTGCCTGTGGTGGAGGAGAGCAATGACGAGTCTGCAGAGCCAGGAAAGTGTGGCACCATGAAGAATCCTCCAAACATTTTAAGGGTTTTGGATTTTACCCTGTAGGTCAGTGGTCCCCAGCTGGTATCAGGGACTGGTTTCGCGGAAGGCAGGTTTTCCATGGATGGGGTGGGGGATGATAGTTAGGATGATTCTCATAAGAAGAATGAAGCCTGGATCCCTCACACGCGCAGTTCACCACAATAGGGTTCATGCTCCTTTGAGAATCTAATGTTGCTGCTGATCTGACAGGAGGCAGAACTCAGGCAGTAATGCAAAGGAAGGTGTGTAGCCCTGGGGTTGGGGACCCCAGCTGTAGGTGATCTGGAGCTCATGAAAGATGATTAGGAAAGGAGTGATAGAATCAAATTTGCTTTTGGAAAGGTCTCCCTGGCAGTGCATTGGGAAATGGGTTGGAGAGGGAAGATGGTTGAGGTAAGCCTTTCTGGTAGTCAGGTTCAGAAATGGCCAGTGGTGGTCATGGGAATAGAGAGAAGTGAAACTGAGAGCTTGTGAGAGAGGCAGCACCTTTAAGGTCTTGGAGACTGAAGGCTTCCAGCAGGGGACTTGAGCTGAGAGATTAGGTGGAAAGTAATAGCAGCAGGAGGAGAACAGATGTACAGGAGGGGAGAATTTTGCATTGTTCTGCAAGCCTTACATTTTTCTCTTCTGCTGTAGCTCAGACCATTCCCCTTCCCAGCAACACCAGACTCTCCTTCTCTTTCTCAGCAGCTCCCTCTCCTTCCAAACCCATCACAATCCCAGAGAGCTGTTGTTGATCTCTCTAAGCCCAAAGTGGCCACCAGAGCATGCTCACACCCCTAATTCTTCTATTCCGCATAATTAGCACTCACCTTGTATTTTTGTTATTCATTATCTTTGCATTAATTCCACCAACAAATAATGTAAATTTCTTGAGGGCTGAGACTAGGTCATGTAGAATATACCAAATGTTATAGACATTCCATTCCTATAATTTAAGAAAATTCTCTCTTCCTCACCCTCCTCTAAAATGTAATAAACTTTCTCTGGTGTTTTGTGTGTTTTCTGTTCTAAGTTAGTCCCCTGGTAGCTCTGCTGGTAAAGAATTCTCCTACAATGCAGGAGACCCTGGGTCAGGAAGATCCTCTGGAGAACAGATAGGCTACCCACTCCAATATTCTTGGGCTTCCCTGGTGGCTCAAGCTGGTAAAGAATCCTCCTGCAATGCAGGAGACCTGGGTTCAATCCCTGGGTTGGAAAGATCCCCTGGAGAAGGGAACAGCTACCCATTCCAGTACTCTGGCCTGGAGAATTCCATGGACTGTATGGTTTGTGGGGTCTCTAAGAGTCGGACACGACTGGGTTACTTTCAGTGCCTAGAGTGATGCTTGATATCTTCAGTGGAAACCAAGTAAATCATTGTTGAAAGGAAGAAGAAATTAATTGCTCTGAATAATTAAAATAAATAAATTTATGTAAGTTAAGTAAATTTAATTAAGTAAATAATAAGCATAATGGTTAGTGGTTTTTATGGCCCTTGTGCAGTTCTTTTCTTTGGCACTTGGAGATGCCCACAATCATCTATTATAAAAGTGCTGATTGTACATGTTCTTCCAGGCTCTCTGCTAGGTTCTGCCGTCCCTGACCTTCCAGTTCCTCACTATCTGGGAAGGAGGCAGATATGTGAATAGATAATTGCAGTCATCTGTGATTAATGCTAGACTGGGATCAAGATGTGTACCAGTGTCATGGTGGCACCAAGGACAAAATATGTAACCTTGCTTAGAACAATCCAGGATGGCTCTACAGAGGCAGTGCTGGCCCTCAAGGAATGGCCAGATAGGTGAGGGGATGGGGCTAACTAAAATAGTGGAGTGTTCTGAGCATTCCTAAATGTGGCCTGATTTCTCAGCAAATCATCCTCGATGCTGTCCTGGCCTTATTTGCTCTGACAAGCGGCTCTTACGTATATGGTGTGCATGTGTATGTGTGTATTCTCTACCAGGGTATGATGGCTAAAAAGCAAACTATTCTTAAAGTCCTTTTGTTTGAGCATAGTCAGTCTTACCCTGTTACGTAAACCTTTTGTTATCTTCAATTTCAAATCCACAGTCACAATGTATCTTCCATGTCCTAACTCTCAAGTCAAATAATTGCTTTCCAAAAGATTCCCCAGTCTTCTCTTACCTGTCTCATTGTTCTTTGGATCTGACACAAGCAGCTCTAAAAGAGGGAAAGAGTTCTACACACACACACCCTACCCCTTTTTTTTTCTCAAGAGGTTGCAACAATCACATATGTTGATGGCCATGTGTTTCTTTTTTTTTTTTTTTCTTTCTTTTAGAAACCAAGAAATTTAGACTCCTGTAAAGATTACCCTCAGAGATGCTATTTAAATTCTGACATTCTTGGAGGAAGATTATAGTATGTTAAGAACTCCACAGTCTAGCTTTATTTATATTTTTTGGCCATGCTAAGCAGCATGTGAGATCTTAGTTCTCTGACCAGGGATCCAACTTGTTCCTTCTGCCGTAAAAGCATGGAGTCTTGACCGCTGGACCACCAGGGAAGTCCCAGTCTAATGTTTAGTTAAAGGATGGTCTTGCACTCTCAGTGTTACTTGTAGCAAGTTAAATTAAAATCACTGTATTTTATAGAAGTTTCCACTGTAGCTAATTCTTTAGGTTTTCTTCTTTTATCATACACATCACTTTGTGTTTTGCATTCCAGTTACTTTAGCACATTTTAGCAAACTTTATAGCCTTAGAAGGAGAAGTGCTATCTTATTTCCTTTGTACCCTACAACCTAAGTATCATAATGCTTTTCCCAGAGTCCAAATATTTGTTAAGAGATGGTATTTTAGATTGTAATGCGAAGCTTTTTTTGTTACAAGTTATAAGCTGGTTGATCTGCTTTTGATACAAATCATTCAGGGTTTAGATCTATGCAAAAATCACTAGTTTTAGAACAGAAGAATATATTTCCAGTCACCTTCAACCAAGGAAATATACTTCTTGACTGATTGGTAACTCGTATGTAAATGTAGAGATTGTGAGAATTTAATACAGGGTAGTCATTGTTTTATGTCATTATTGCTTTTCCTTTAGTTTTGTCTTGCCTTTTAAAATGCAACTAAAATTATTTAGCACCCGTCTTAAGAAGTAGCCAGTTTAAAGACTGCTTGATGAAAATGTCAACAATAGAATATTTTGGACATGTGCCAAAGAGCAATCCAAATACTGTTCAGCCCCAAATCAGATGGAATGTTTTGCACAGAAGACAAGTTGAAGGGTTAATAGGCAACTTTCTCTGCCATGGTACTTATTACTGCCCTGGCTACATGTCTGAATATTAATTGAAGGAACTTGCTACAGTAAGTTGTTCAGCAGCCAAAAATACAAATGGAAGAAAATGTATTCTTTTGTGAAGTCCAGATGTTACTTTTATATTTAATGCTTTCAATCTAGAACATTGAAACTCTACTGTTTCCTACATTATTTGAAAGTACAAATACTTGAAATTGGGGGAAAAAAGGATATTAGTCATTAAAATTCTCTTTTCTATAATTTTTATTTTAACTTTGGCAGAACTTGAGCCAGAGGTCAAAGTCATGTAAATAGATGTTCTTTCACAAAGTGCAATTATGCAAATTATAGGTTTGTTTATAAAGCTTGTTTTATATAAACTAACATTGTGTTATAATTTATTTTTTATGATTTCTTCAGACATTCTATCTAGATGTTTGAAAAATAATCTTTGACTTGGCACAGACAAGATGATGGTGAGATTTTTCTTGTGGCATCACATGGACATAAACTAAAACATGTTTTTATTTTTACTTTTTTCTGATTTGTGCAAAGTTTCTAATAGAAGTTATTCCCCACTAAGTTTAAAACAAAAATAATACAACCTCCCCACATATAAACCCTTAACATTATTTTAAATGTTTTGTTATAATTTATATTATGATTTTAAACAATTGCATTCATTTGTTGTATTGTTTTATTTCCTTCTGCTGTTACTTATTAAACAAGTCCTGAATGCTCAATCTATGTAAAACATAAGATACTTTTATTTTTCTAAAGCCAACAAGCAAAAAAAGAAAAACCAACAAATCAAACCCACCTTTGTTTCTAAGTAATACAGATAGTGAAGAAAGAGTGTAAGCTCACTGATCATAGATGCTCCTTAGGGAAAGTAGAAGATTTTAAAGACAGAGCCTCTTGGGTTCATTGGGGTGAGTTATTCCCTAAAGAGGACAGTTTAAAGCAAAAGGAAGAAAGAGCCTATGAAGCCTGTGCTAATACAGAGTCGTGAGGAGGGAAGACAGGCCTATAGTCAGAAGACATGAATTTGCGGTTGGCTTTGGCCCCCTAGAATCTATCAACCAGAGCAAGTTTCTTGACTTCACAGCCTGTGTTTTCGGCCTTGTGGGGTTGCTAAGAAGAGGCAAGGAGGCTGGTATACTGCTGGTGTGCTAAGTTGCTTCAGTTGTGTCCGACTATTTGCAACTCTATGGATTGCAGCCAGCCAGGCCCTCTGTCCATGGGATTCTCTAGGCAAGAATACTGGAGTGGGTTGCCATACCCTCCTCCCGGGGATCTCCCCCACGTCTCATGTCTCCTGCGTTGGCATGCGGGTTCTTTACCACTAGTGCCGCCTGGGAAGCCCCAACGGTGCTGGGTATAGGGCATTTTCACTCATATTACCTGAGTGGCAGTTACAATATCACCATCATAATGAATTCTTTTCCTTAACAGCAGTCATAGGAACGGCTGCTCTTAACCTCGGAGAGCCCCAAGTCCTTCCCCGCTGTCTGTGTCACATTATGCGTGCAGGAACTGCCCACTAAGTGTCAGGTTAAGGGAGATCATGACCGTGGCTGTGCTGCAGACACATGTACTTAAAGATAAAAGAGTTGAAGAATAGCATGTGGTTTCTGCAAAGAGATAATTACTATGTGTTTTCCTATATCCTTACTGATCTTCAGATGGGATGATAATGTTCTTCAGATTCCAGGAAACCTATTTCAGGGGGAATCTCTTTCAGGGAATCTTAGCAAAAGATTCCAACAGCTGACACTTTGTGGGCTCCCGATAAATGACTCATAAGTGTAAGATGGTATTTTCATCTGTAGCACCTGTGGCTTTTCCCATTCTCCCAATTGCCGTCAGCCCCCGTGTGTCACCATGTAATTGTATGCACAAGAAGAGAGGAAGAAGACTTTTAAGTAAGAGGTGAATAGCTTTTATTACAAATTGAGCTTTTAGAAGATCACAGGAGGACTGAGGAAGGAATGATTGATGATGAGATTATTGGTGCTCAGCGTTCTCCATGATTACTTTGTCTCTACTGAATGGTAGATACTGGAGCATTTCAGAGAGTTCAGCATTCCTTGGAGAAAGGGCAGTCACAAGGCAGTGAAGGAATGATTATTGACCTCATGTTAACAACTTCTGTGAGGGCTTCTGTGATGGTCCAGTGGTTAAGAATTTTCCTTGCAATGCAAGGAACACGGGTTCAGTCCCTGGCCTGGGAAGACTTCACATGCTGCGGAGCAACTTAGCCCGTGTGCCACAACTGCTGAACCCATGTGCTGCAAATACTGAAGCCTGAATGCATTTGAGCCTGTGTTTGGCAACAAGAGAAGGCACCACAGTGGGAAGGCCATGCACCACAATGAAGAGAAGTCCCTCTTCATGGCAACTAGAGAGGGCCTGAGTGCAACAAAGAAGGCCTAGCACAACTGAAAACCAAAAACCCTCTTTGACACTCTTCCCACCAGCCCTCTCCCAATTTCTGACCATTGTGTTTGCAGGCACTGTCAGTCTTGGCCCCACATTCTCTTAATATCTTCGGAGATTATCCCTGAGTCTCTGAGAGAGGACCTTCTCGGCCTTTGTTGGCCCGGCATACTTAAACCCACTCTCACAGGGTTGGGGGATGCCTTGGGAATCGACATCTACTTTGATCCAGAGGGGAGGAGAGACGAGGCCGCAGGATCCCTAACCACCAACAAAGCCCTGGATAAGTGTGGGTATTAGGGATCAGGTAAAAGTGGTCTTTAATTGAGGCTTGGATTTGCAGATGAAAACTTCACTTTCATTAGAGGTACTTATGTTGAAGGTAAAAGAGGATGACTTTTCCCTGTGTTGAAAGGTTATTTCCACCATCTTTTACAGATAGCCTGACCTTGGCCAAGGCTGTGGACCTGCTTCCTATTGGACTGCGAATGTCTGTAATGAAGGACAAAGGGGCCACTCTGCTGGTTTGTGGTCCTTTTAATTTATCCCACACCAGCTTCTCCTGCTGTCATTCTAATCTCCTCAGGGTCTGTTGTCTTGCCCCTGTATTTTCATCAGGCCCTTAGCCTGGGTCTGCAGAGATGGAGGCCACCACTACTTAACCTTAAGTTTTATGCAGATAGAAGTTCAAATTCTAACCTATAAATTCACTAGCTGGGTGACCTTGAGTGATTAATGTAACTTTCTCCTCCTCTGTAAAATATAGAACCTATTCAAAGGTGATTATGTAAAAAATGACATAATTTTAAAAAGCTTACTTTGCAGGATTGTGGTGTCTCATAGAATAAAGTCCTCCATAATTAGGAGATGATGTTAGTATTGTGGATAGCTGTTTTTTCCTGTATTTTAACACAGGTGTATCTCTTTTGCTTTTTATTAGAGATTTTACTACTCTTCCATTTATACAGCTTGTTGTTTTTGTCTTTTTCATCATTGTTGTTTTTGTCTTTTTCATTAAACTAAGGGCATCTTGAGAGCTATTATCTCAGTGAGCAGCATAATGCCTGGCTCAGAGTAGGTGATCAATACAATCTCGGTGAATGAGTTAGGCAATGAATGAAAGATATTGATTATTGAAGAGTGATATGGTATAATTGGAAAGGTGGGATGTTGGATACAGATCGACCCTTGGATAGGCTCATGTAACTTTGGAGTCTCGGTTTCCAGATCAGAAAAATGAGTAGAGATAATAATACGGAAGGGGTAATGCTATATACTTTATAAGATTTTTATAAAGTTTAAAACTGACATACAAAAGGATGAGGGACAGTTCCAGGCACATAATAGGCCAATAAGTAATAGTGGCATTCATTATCAAACAATTAAAAATGGAGAAATATAAAAAGTGTGTTAGTCTCTCAGTTGTGTCTGACCCTCTGTGACCCTCTGGACCATACACAGCTCTCCAGGTTCCTCTGTCCGTGAAATTCCCCAGGCAAGAAGACTGGAGTGGGTTGCCATTCGCTTCTTCAGGGGATCTTCCCAACCCAGGGATCAATCCTGGGTCTCCCACATTGCAGGCTGATTCTTTACTACTGAGCCACTGGAAGAAATATAAGTGACTAGCATAACCTAAGTTGGATTTTCCAGTAGATGCATTTCACAGTAGAATTATATCATGAATATATATAATTTTAGTAAGAAAGGTAGGAGAATAGAGGATAAAAATTCATAATGAAATTTAAGTGATACTTTGATAAGCTTTACACTAAAAAAATGTATAAGAAATAGGAGTGTCTCTTAATCCAACAAATTTAAGATTTTTGAAAGTATCTTTCATCAAGGCCTAAAAGGTAATTGTTGATATTGATCATGTGAACTTTTAATAAAATAAACATTTAATAAGATACGTAGTTTTAAATAAATATGTAATTTTACTTATCATGTGAATGATCAGTTATTTTTAATGGGAAAATTCTAAAATGTTTAATTTTCCCACAAGACTAAAATTTCTGTTAGTTGAGTTTTATTGAAAAATTTGAAGTCAAATTAAAAAACCTATTGAAAGAGATGGATGTGGCACAGCTCAAAATGACAAAACATGAACACGTAAAGAAATTGTTACCCTTATGGTTTGAATTGCTTTAAATTTAGTGATATAAAATAAGGAAATAGACCATATATAATTTGCAAAATAGGTATATGAAACAAGGTTCCTCATTTTATAAGCTTGACGTTTGGGAATGAGTCAGCCCATATTCGTTTGTTAGAAATGGAACACTGCCAGGTCCCCCTCCAGCAGCATCAGACCTAAGAAAACTTAGACATTCCATTCCTTTTGGGTAGGCGAGAGCAAAGGAAAAGGGGGAGGCTGCTTTGATCCCCAAATAGAGTTTACTGTTATTTGCGTTATATGTAAGTCTTCCCTAGAAGTGACTTTTCAATAAAAGCCAGAGTTACATCCTTCAGTTACTGCACTTAGAACTGTGTTTCTTGTCCCCTGGGTTTCAGCCTATGCTCCCTCCACAAGATGCCTGACTGGCTCATATTTCCTGCCTCCATTTAAATTTAGATAGTGTTTGGTGCTCTCTGGGTACATGCTTCTATAACAGGCATATTGCAGCTTCCAAGTCACAGAGGAGACGGGAACATTTCTAACAGGCCTTGCCATCCACTCTTAATGGTGAGCAACAGAGCACATGGCTTTTGAGCAATGGGGTAATCATGGTTTTCTTGAGGCTTACAGTTGCCTCAAAACTGTGGCTAGTGGCTTGTTTTGTACTTCAAAACGCTTATTTTGAAGAGTTCAATCACAGTCTTGACTAACTTATTTGGCACATACACAAAAATCCCTTTGAAAGCTGATCATAGTATTGCTAGCAGTGGCCTTCATAGATCAGATCAGGTTTGTTGCTTTTTTTAAAAAGTCATGTGCCGAGATTTCATTTAGCTCCGAGCTGACTTGATCTCATCTCACAATTTTTATTAATTTGGTAAATATTTTCTGAAGACCTCCTATAGTTCATGTGCTGTTTAAGGTCTAAGGGCACAGAACCAGGTAGAGAAGACCCCATCTCTGGTAGAGCTTATAGTCTAATAATCAAATGCTACCCCCCCACACATGCACATGGAAATCCATTTATTTACCTAATGTCTATTCAGCACACTCTCTGTGCCAGGCATTGTGCTAGGCACTAGGAATTCAATACACAAGACAGAAGAAACAGCCTCTGCCCTCAATGAATAGGCCCGCTGGCAGGGAAGACAAACATGCCAACCAGTCACCATCAAATTTATACTTAAAGATTGTGAAAAAAGAGGCAGAACCAGGACAGCACAGCCAAGAACAGAAGTGGGGCATATCCGAAGCCTGGTCAGAGGACTGGGCCCTCCCTGGGGGATGGCTGACAAGTGCAGCTGTTGTTCTCATAATTCTAAAAATAGCACGACCTTAGACTACAGTCTTTAAAAGGCACGTCTTTGAGAAGGTTCAAGATGTGCATTAGATTAATGTGTACAACAGCACACGTGGTTTCAGGCTTACAACTCCAGTTGTACTGGGGGGGAATCCTCCATATGGGAGCTTTGTTGGTATGGATTTCAGTAGCTGTAAATGCACCTTGCAAAAGTGAGCAAGTAGCATTGTTGCTGTGCCAGTGGGCCTGTGTCTGTGTACCCCTGGGTAGATTGGCTAAAATGTTAGCACTGGATTGAAAGTGAAAGTGTTAGTCACTGAGTCATCTCCCACTCTTTGTGACCCCCATGAACTGTAGCCCTCCAGGCTTCTCCATCCATGGGATTTTCCAAGGCAAGAATACTAGAGTAGGTTGCCATTTCCTTCTCTAGGGGATCTTCCCAATTCAGGGATCGAACCTGGGTCTCCCGCGTTGCATTGCAGGCAGACTCTTTACCATCTGAGCCACCAGAGAAGTCAAGTGGAAGTGAAAGTCGCTCAGTCGTGTCGCCTCTTTGTGACCACATGGACTACACAGTCCATGGAATTCTCCAGGCCAGAAAACTGGAGTAGGTAGCCTTTCCCTTCTCCAGGGGATCTTCCCAACCCAGGGATCAAACCCAGGTCTCCAACATTGCAGGCAGATTCTTTACCAGCTAAGCCACAAGGGAAGCCCAAGCACTGGATTGGACAGGAGCAAAACTTTTCTCTTTCTTTTTAGCTCAGTTTAGCATAGTGCTCTGATGGAAGTTGAAGGAGAAGGTGAGATATGGCCCAAGCAATTCTGTGTATTTTCCTTGAGCTTCCAGAGGAGGAGGATGGATGGGGAGGTGGAGCACGTACCTCTTGTTCCTGTGCCTCACCGTTTCCTCTCCTGACTTAGAGGGGCGGGGAGCTAGCAAGAATTCCTTTTCTAGATTCTCAGCCAGAAACTGGTTCTCTTGTCTTCCTGCCCCACCAGCTGAGGGGTGTGACTCATTCCTGTTTGGAAGTGACCAATGTTAGCTGGGAGTCAACCAAGCCCCTGAGGCATGAATCAGAATTTGTATGATGGTAGAAAAGCCCCACAGAGACTCTGAGGTACATATTCAAGAATTTCTCCCCCTGACAAATCCTATAACTAGTGTGGTGGTGGTGGCAGTTGAGTCACTAAGTTGTGTCCAACACTTGTGACCCCGTGAACTGCATGCAGCCTGCCAGGCTCCTCTGTCCATGGAATTTCCCAGGCAGGAATACTGGAGTGGGTTGCCATTTCCTTCTCCAAGGAATCTTCCCAAACCAGAGATTGAACCTGGATTTCCTGCACTGCAGGAGGTCTCCTGTAACATTTTCTAATAAATAAGGCCCTACTGTATAGCACAGAGAACTACATTCAATATCCTATGTTAAACCATGGAAAGGAATATAAAAAAATCACTTTGCTGTACAGCAGAAATTAATGCAACATTGTAAATCAACTACACATCAATAAAAAAATATTGAACCTAAAATAAATATAAAAAAGAAACATTCTCTAGAATTCCTTCCCTGTGAATAGCCAAAGCACCCTGATAGTAGAGTAGTATGTGGTGGTGGTTTAGTTGCTAAGTTGTGTCTGACTCTTGCTACCCCATGGGCTGTAGCCTGCCAGGAATGTCCTTAGAATTCTCCAGGCAAGAATACTGGAGTGGGTTGCCATTTCCTTCTCCAGGGTATCTTCCTGATCCAGGAATCGAACCTGGGTTTCCTGCATTGCAGGCAGATTCTTTACCAACTGAATTACTGGAGTAGTATGGAAGATGCAAATTAAAACTACTTTTGTGTTTTCAGTTGGTAGGGCAGAAAGAAACAGATGCAAATTGTTTCCACTTACTCTTAAAACATCCTGTTGTTTTTCTGTGTTAGAATCTTTCATACATGACTGAAATCTAGTAGGCAGTATGGTTGTATTGTTAAACTTATTGTTATATCCATTACAACTAGTTCCTTTCAGATGGAGACTGTTTTCTTATAAATGCCATTGAGATCTAGAGATCTAGAGATGCCATTAACCCTTTGCCATGCTTTTTATCTGAACGCTCCACTCCTGGTCATGTTTACTTAGTTCAGTAGTGTTTTTTTTTAACATGTAAAAGACATATTTCACATCCTGTAAGATGCAGTTAAATGTTCAGTTTGGTAAGTTTTGACAATTGTATAACCACCCACCCAAAATAAGACAGAGGACATTTTCATCACCCTTTCACTTCAAGCTGTCACCACCCCCTCCCACAATCCAGGCAAACACTTAAGGATATCTACTACATAAATTGGTTTCACCTGTTCTGAAACTCCATATAAATGAAATCATAGAGAATTTAGTCTTTTGTGTAGCTGACTTCTTTCACTTAGCATAGTACTTTTCGAAGTTCGTTCATGTTGTGGATGAATGTCTAGTATATTTTAACTGTAAGAATATCTGGAAAAATATTTTGATTTAAGTCTTAACATATTACATCTCTGATAAAGAGCAAACTAACAATACTTAACCTTTTGGTTCTGTCTTTACTCTAAGGTCAAATATTTTTTGAACTTAGTTATTTTTGTACTTTTGTAATCTTTTTAGAAGCTCATACAATGCCTTGCCTGTAATAGGAAATTAGCGAATGTTTTCTTTAAGTTGGGAGAGAATGTGTGAGGAAAATGAACTCATATCTCATTTTATAGAAATTCAGATTTTAATCACCCTGCTGTGGTTTGAAAACAAACAGCGTGTTCATTCTGAGCATTAGCCCACTAACAATTTTTCAGTCCAGAGTGGACTGTTTGTGGGCACTTTTCTCCAGGGTAAGAAGTTCAAGTGTAATAATTCATTTTTCTAAAAGGTCAGTTGTTACTGACTTTTTTTTACTGGTAAAAATATCTAAACAGATATTATTAGCCTCATTTGGTAATTGAAGAGCTCTGAAAACAAGGACATTTATAGTGATCTATCCAAAATGAAGGAGTGATTCAATGTTGGTGCAAGATATTCAGTTCCAAAATATTTGTTCTAGCACATGTGTTCCAAGTTCCCAGAGAAGTTATTGACACTGACGTTGGTTCCTCTTAAGGGTGACTCATGATTTCTTGAGTCTGGTTTCCACTGTTAGTCATCCACACTGCTTGGATTAAAGCAGGCTGTTAGATTCCGCCGGATTCCAACCTTCACAGTATACCAATCCCCCTCTCCCCCCAGCCCGCCCCTGCTCCCACGCCCTTGATTCCCACCTCCTGGCCCAGCCACTCCGCAGTCTGGAACCAATTCTGACTCCAGGCAAGCAGGATTTTATAACTGAACTTTTAGTATCAGTGCAGTGTCAACTTGTGCTTGTGTTTCGTTTCAGTCTTTTATCCCTAGTTGCCTAAACTCTTCTCAGAAGCATGCCTAGAACGCCAGTCTCTCTAGCTGTTCAGGTCCTGTCTTAGTCTCATCAGCATCTCTTCATTTCTCCCATTCGTGGGAAGTGAAGGCCTTCCTCCTCCTGTGTGGTGCCCCCTGCCCCTTGCCAGGCCCCCATAGGCCTGCGTCTATCCTCAGATTTGATAACACGAGCTGTATCTCTGTCCCTTTCTTTAGCTGTTTTACCAGTGGTACCTTAAATCTTGGCAGTTTTCCATCAAAATGTATTTCTTTTCACTCCATTTCATTAGTCATGCATGCTGACTGTGAGTAAGAGTGGGATACAGTTTCCTGCAATAAGAGATAGGAGATGTAACTTCAGCCCAGCACCTAAGAAAGAAATCAAGTGTTTACTGGAATGTGGGCACACCACCTTCTGGGCCTGGCAGTAAACAGTTCTATTCAAAAGCAATTCCCAGGGCTGAGGAGGGACCAGGTTAAGCATCGGGATAACTGAGCTGAGCTGGTACTCAGCTGAGAGTGTGATAGCTGGGGCTGGAAACCTTCTTTCCCTGTTCTTTGATATGAAAGGTGGATATTTTCTCAGTCTTGTGCATGTACACTTTTAAGAAAAGTCCCCGGTCAAAATTTCCAGTATTTGAAAATGTGCTGAAGATCTAAAAGGTAGAGAAGCACTCTGAGCTTTCCCCTTCCCTCCCTGGTGCTGATGGCATTTCTGAGCCAGCGCGCTTGTCTGCCTTCACGTTCCTTGGTCACCACAGCCTCTGGCAGGTGGCCTGCCTCCTGGTTCCTGCCCTGGGCTTGGTCCAGGCACTTGCTCTCAGGCCTGCTTCCTCCCAGGCCGCCTCCACAGCCTCATCCTGAATCTCCCTGGGCCAGGCTGTCTTTGGAAATGGCAGAGGCTATATATGATGGAAAGAGGGTTCTTAACCTGCGTTTGGTAGGGAAATTAGCTAAGGTAAACACACAGGCAAGACAGCCCTAACCTTGTTGGCACAGAACCTAGAAGACATCAGGTTCACATTTTAATTGTTTTAGAAAAGTGATAAATGCTGTGAATAGGCAGACTGTTTAAGGTTTATTATCAGACTTCTGATGACACTAGTGTGTGTCCTTGTCATTCATTTTATTAAGCTTTCACATGTGAAGCTGAAAAGAGATTGAGAAAAATTCCCTTCAGAATTTAAAATTTTATACAATATCTAAGGTTACAGTGTTTCACATGCCTTTGAAAAAAGCTGATGTGACTGCTGAGTTTTAATCTGCTACTGGAATAGAAATGTATGTATTAATATTTTGTAAACACATGTAGAAAATCCATAATCCGTGACTTTATTTGTCCACAAGTAGTAAGAGATTATTTGGATAATAAAATATGGTGACAAATTGCTTTGTAACTTTTTGAAGTCTAAATGAATTTATTGTACATAGGAGTCACCTTGTCCATCCGTGCATTCATTTTTTTTGTTTTTTACTTTGGCCAGAACATGTAGCATGTGGGATCTTAGTTCCCTGACCAGGGATCAAACCTGTGCCCCTTATAGTGGAAGTGTGGACTCTTAACCACTGGACCATCAGGAAAGTCCCACATTCTGAACTTTTAAAAGCACCACTTTCTTAATGTTATCTGCTCATGACAACCTGGAATAAAGCATTTTATTTTTCTATGACTCTCTCTCCTCAAATATAAAAGAGTGATTGAGTTTACCTGCATTCTGGTTTTATTAGAGTGATTATAGATGCACTTCTTGGTGTAATTCATTACTGCAGTTAAATAAGAGAGATTCAGACATAGTACACTTTCATTTAATCCCCTGGAAGAGTGTGTTGTAAAGAAATATTTAAGTAACTTAAATTGGAAGCTTATTTTCTTGTAGGAATAGTATAAAAAGGGAGATTGTACCAAGGGTTTTTTTTTTTTTGTCCTGTGTTTTATAGAAATAATCACAAATAGGCTCCAGTTTCATCCACTTCATTAGAACTGACTCAAATGTGTTCTTTTTCACAATTGAGTAGTATTCCATTGTGTATATGTACCACAGCTTCCTTACCCATTCATCTGCCAGTGGACATCTAGGTTGCTTCCATGTCCTGGCTATTGTAAACAGTGCTGTGATGAATATTGGGGTACACGTGTCTCTTTCAATTCTGGTTTCCTCTGTGTGTATGCCAAGCAGTGGGATTGCTGGGTCATATGGCAGTTCTATTTCCAGTTTTTTAAGGAATCTCCACGCTGTTCTTCATAGTGGCTGTACTAGTTTGCTTTCCTACCAACAATGTAAGAGGGTTCCCTTTTCTCCACACCCTCTCCAGCATTGTTTGTAGACTTTTTGATGGCAGCCATCTGACCAGCCTGAGATGGTGCCTCATTGTGGTTTCATCAGACTCTTAAGGGACTTGTTGATCCAAAAGGACTGAATTGCCAGTTGAGTGAGACGGGGAGGATTATGGTAGAGAAGTCGTGCATTAAGGTTTGTCAACTGCACAGGCTGTAAGTTCACGAACAGTGCTGCCTTTCGGAATGTGCTGTCATCATCTGCTCCCACACTGGCAATCCTAAGGTCCACCTGGTTTCAAATGTGTTCATGACAGTGGATTCCCTTGTGTGGCTGTACTGGGGGAAGACTAGGGAAGGAATAGAGGATGTTCTTATATATGTGTTTTTTATGTTTCTTGACTTTTGACTTTCTGTTTTAATTAGAAATCTTTGGTCACAGGGAACAGAATGTCTAATCAAATGGCCTGAATAATCAAGGCAGTTTATTCGTACAAGAAGTGAAAAGCTCAGGGGTGGTTTTAGTTCCAGGAGCCAACCTTGCCCTCGGGTCTTATGGAAGGGACTCAGCTGCACCAGCTCTCCCACTGTAGCTGAGGCTAGTGGTGGTTTCCCACCTTTTACCGCATCATCCACAGAAAGAAAGCATTCAGGTAACTTCTTAGCCCTAGAAATCCCACCAGATAACACTGATAAGATTATATAACCACCTCTGTAATCACCATTGTGGACATGAGTCACAGGGTCTGTTGATGAGCCCCCAAGAGTGGAGGTATTTAAGCCACATAAAGAAAACTTTCTTTTGAACTTTTGTATCATTAAATTCTGAAACTAAAACTGTGGTGAAATAATCAGTTCACAGCACTGAAGTGTAATTTTTAATAGTCACAGTAACTTAATAGTTTTATGTTTGCTTTTTCTTAATATAAAAATTGAAGTCATAATACCTTTTCTATAGTTCTGTCTTAAAAACAAACAAAACAGTAAAACTGATTTTTCTTTGAGGGAGGAGGCTCATTGGAGCCCTCCTCTCTTTCCTTGTGTTGGTGGTGTTGACAGCTCTTTATAGAAAAGATATTTCCCTGGCTTAATCTGATTTTTTACTGTGTTACCACAAATGCTTTTCAAATACCTCTCCAGTGTAAAGCAGCAGAAAAGTCTTGTTGGGAAGGTTTTCTGATATTAGGATGACTGAATTAAAATCTTTACTCTGATGCTTACTGGTTGTGCAAACTTAAGTAAGTTGGTGATTCCCTGAACTATTTTCTCTCTTTGTAAAGATAAAATGAGAAAATGTACTTAAAGGACTTTGTACAGTGCCTCAGACTAGTAGCTGTTTATATTAGCCAAATTATGCAAATTTTATAATTTTAAGTAAAATTATTATAATGTATACAAGAAATTAATTATAGGCATTCATGCGTGGGTTCATGGCTAATTATTATGTCTATAGAATGAATATGTTCATTGTAATTTTGCATAGATTCTCTTGGGTAGGATTAGATTGACATTTTAGTAAAAAAAAAAAAAACCAAGAAGATTGTTAAGATGACAGAGATAGCATATGGTACATTAATATTACTAATAAGCAGTACTTGGTTATTGAACTAAATTTGAAAATATCAAGAGGGAAATTAGCTAAAAGTGCTGAATTTCCAAGTCTGAGTGTAAGTACACAGTACGTCTATAATTGATTTTATTCCTCGGGGGACTTTATTCAGTTTGTACTAGGGCTCACTTTTCATAATATTGTAATAGGGATGAATAAAAATGAATATATTCATTTACCTTCTTCAGGAAATAGTTTTGATCAGAATTGTTGTATGAGCGACATTCCTTGGTGCCGATGAGTACAAGACTGAAACCTATTGGAAGTTTACTTTGTGGTTTTGGGGTTTCTTGCACTTTCCAGTGTAATCCTCTTTGAGTTTTTCAGGATTTTTTTAACCTGGGTCAGTATAGTGCCTGAAACATTTCTACACTTGGGAATTCAAACAAAATAAACATTGCTAACCCTGAGGGCAGAGTAATGGGGCTGAGGTTGTGGGCTTTAAAAAAGAAAGCTGACCAGTAGCCTGTAATCATGTAGAGAGGCCAGCTATGGAAAATGCATAAAGAGGGAATCCTAGCAGATTCAGGGAATTCGTTCCTATAATTAAGATAGTGGTATAGATTGTTAAACACTTAACGTGTTCCAAATATAGATTTTTCCCTAAGAATGTTTAAAAGTAGACCAAGCAGGGGTTGGGTTGGTCTGATTGTTACAGCCTTGCTGCCTGTGATGGTATACCAGATGATTCCATGTGGATTTGTTCCATCCTGCTTTCTAATGAAATCCATCAACTGGAATTTAATTGTCTGCTGTATGCCTATCAGTGTTAAACACTAAGTAGTTGTATAAAAAGAGGAACATATATTAAGCACCATGTATAATTACACATTTTATAGGTATTAATACATTTACTGGTTATAATAATGCTACTGTTACCAAATCAAGTCTGGCTGCTAGCTGCTTGAAAATCAATACGGTAGAGGGAGAGGGAGGGAGAAAGAAATGTTGATAGAAAGGAAAGTTGCTTTTAATCAAAATGCTGACCATCTGGGGAGATAGTGGACTCAATGTTCCCTTAAAACCACCCTCAGAGATTCTGCTAGTCCATGAAAGCTTTTTGAAGAAAGATATTTATCTATTTATTAATTTGACTCTGCCAGGTCTTAGTTGTGGCATGAGGAGTCTTTAGTTGCGGCGTGCAGGACCTAGTTCCCTGACCAGGGATCAAATCAGGCTTCCTGCATTGGGAGCACAGAGTCTTAGCCACTAGGCTACCAGGAAAGTCCCTCAGCTATAAAAGCTTTTAAAAGGAAAAAGGAAAGTAATCTCAGTTAATCGTTGAATAGGGGGTCAGAGTCATCTCCATTTCCCACTGTGTGCAGGCTTGTGATTTTTTCTTTAGATTCTATCTTATTCACACAGTTTGTTCTCGAGACTACTGAAGGGGGAACTGGGGAAGAGATCTGGTTATCTGTTAATTACTTATTTTTCATTTCTACTTCTTTGGTCTGTGGAAAGACCTAACAAGTTAGGCAAACTATTGTGTGATTGAAAGATTTGAAAGGTGTGCTTGGACCTGAGATGAGTAGAGCCTGCCAGTGTCTGGTTTAAGGTTTAGTGACAAGACAAAGAAGCCTCCTGCAGAGAGCTCTTTTCTGCAAAAAGCTCTTTCCTCCCTGAAGTTGCTTACAAACCCCCACTTGTCAGAATATCATTCCATTTCCATGGGATAATGGGCAGAGATCTGTCTTCAGTAACTTCTTCCTGCTGACACAGGATACCATTTTCTTTGAGTGTGAAGTATTGACATAGGACTGTACCCTATACAGGCAGGACAAGCTATGATTATTTTGATGTGCACAAAAATGTAGATTATTATGGGCAATAGTGTTAATCCCATTCTTTTAAGGCCAGTCCTAGGAATTGTGCTAGCCACTGACAGTGCTCAAGATGGGGAAGCTTATGTTATGGCTGTGGTCTGGTCATCATGCAGTCAGCCCTTTTCCTGTGATGTCAGTTAAAGTACTTGTAAAACAACTCAGGTATGTGCATCAGATACTGTGATTCTATTGACCTAATCATTAGTTGCTTGAGCCTGGTCCTTTGTGACTCAGGGAGGCCTGGGAGACTTCAGATTCTCTACAAACAAGAGGCAGGAGACATGGATGGGCCTTTGTACTTGGGCGTGGAGGGCCCACAGAGTTCTGCTTCGTTCCACTGTTAGATAAGTGCTATTATTACAATACCCTTTTTATGGATGATAAAAGAGGGTCAGGAAAGGTAAGTAATTCACTAAAGTCACACAGCAAGTAAATGAAGAAAGCAGAATTGGAACTTAGGCTCAATCATTATGCTGATTCCTAGACAGTATAGTTATGGATACCAAAATGGAAATGAAATACGAACAGTATACATGTTTGATTAGCTAATGTACTGGGGGACTATGGATCTTATTTCATAAGGAATCTCATTGCCATTAATTTTGTTTCTTCTGCTTGAAAACCCTGCTAATTTTTCCCTAGGTAGAAGGATATAATGTCTGATCTGGATATAATAGTGAGTCCTTGGAGTTAATGAAGGAAAGAGTTTGATAAATACTGGTATAAAGTTACCTTTTTCCCCCCTTGGCAGGCATATGTAATGGTTATGACTTCACTTTGTGTAACTGTGGCACTTACAGTTAACACAGCACTTGAGTCTTACTTGATTCTTACAACAGTCATGTAGCATTGGCAGGACATCTGTTTGATGGATGATGAAACCTACCTGCATGTTACGCTGAACTTTTGTGACCACACTGTTGTGTTGCTCAGTTTACAAACCTTTTGCCAAATAGTGTGGCTGCATTTTTGTGTGTGTGTGTCTATAGGGAACATACATGAGATAGTAAAGTAAATGTGTTTCATGTAAGTAAACTTTTTTGGAAAAGAAAAAAAGAATTTGGAGTCAGTTGACCTGAAGGAATACGGAAGAAGACACTGGCAAAAGGCATTTTAGCAAACGGTTATACCAATAGCTGGTATTATGGGTCCCCCACTGAGTCAGTCTTAGAATGTGTCAACTGGAAAAAAAAAAAAAAAAGCACACCCTGAAAGTTGAGAATTATAATTTACTTGGTGGACAAAACTGAGGACATAAGCCCAGAAGGTAACCCCTCAGGTCACTCTGAGAGACTGCTCCAAAGAGGTAAGGCAGGAGCCACTGTTTATGGGAGTTTTTGCAGCAAAGACCAGGTAGTTGAGACATCAAAAGATTACTGTTGGAGAAAACCCATAAAACCAGCATTGTAAAGCAATTATGCTCCAATTAAAAAAAATATGTGTTAGTCATGGCCTGTAACGTTATCTTGAGGATTTTTTTTTTTTTATCTTGAGGATTTTGATGATTCCAGCATTTACTGCTATAGTTAGTTAATCTCAGCATTTAAAGTTGTGCATTATTCCCTGTCTGATTTACTTCACTCAGTATGACAATCAATATAGCTTATTTGTGAAGTCTAAAAAAAGAGTACAGGTGAACTTATATAGAAAACAGAAATAGAGTTACAGATGTGGAAAACAAACTTATGGTTACCAGGGATTAAGGTGGGTAGGGAGGAATAAATGGAGAGATTGGGATTGACATATACATATTACCATGTATAAAATAGATACCTGAGAAAAACCTACTGTATAGCACAGAGGACTCTACTCAATATTCTGTAATGGCCTATATGGGAAAAGAATCTAAAAAGAGTAGACATATGTATACGTATGACTGATTCGTTTTGCTGTACACCTGAAACTGACTTGACATTGTAAATCAACTATCCTCTAATAAAAAGTAAAAAAAAAAAAAAAAAAGAAAGCCAGATATCTCAAGTTGAGGAATTTAATATTTTTCCATGTATTAGTTCAGTTTAGTCACTTAGTCATGTCCGACTCCGACCCCATGGACTGCAGCACCCCAGGCCTCCCTGTCCATCACCAGCTCCCGGATTTTAGCCAAACTCATGTCCATTGAGTCAGTGATGCCATCCAACCATCTGATCCTCTGTCATCCCCTTCTCCTCCTGCCCTCAATCTTTCCCAGCATCAGGGTCTTTTCCAACGAGTCAGTTCTTCGCATCAGGTGGCCAAAGTATTGGAGTTTCAGCTTCAACATCAGTCCTTCCAGTGAACACCCAGGACTCATCTCCTTTAGGATGGACTGGTTGGATCTCCTTGCAATGCAAGGGACTCTCAAGAGACTTCTTCAAAACCACAGTTCAAAAGTATCAATTCTTTGGCACTCAGCTTTCTTTACAGTCCAACTCTCACATCCATACATAAACACTGGAAAAACCATAGTCTTGACTAGACAGACCTTTGTTGGCAAAGTAATGTCTCTGGTTTTTAATATGCTGTCTAGGTTGGTTATAACTATTCTTCCAAGCAGTAAGTGTCTTTTAATTTCATGGCTGCAGTCACCATCTGTAGTGATTTTGGAGCCCCCAAAAATAAAGTCAGCCACTGTTTCCCCACCCATTTGCCATGAAGTGATGGGACCGGATGTCATGATTTTAGTTTTCTGAATGTTGAGCTTTAAGCCAACTTTTTCACTCTCCTCTTTCACTTTCATCAAGAGGCTCTTTAGTTATTCTTCTCTTTCTACCATAAGAGTGGTGTCATCTGCATATCTGAGGTTATTGATGTTTCTCCTGGCAGTCTTGATTCCAGCTTGTGCTTCTTCCAGCCCAGAGTTTCTCATGATGCACTCTGCATATAAGTTAAATAAGTAGGGTGACAATATACAGCCTTGACGTACTCCTTTTCCTATTTGGAACCAGCCTGTTGTTCCATGTCCAGTTCTAACTGTTGCTTCCTGACCTGCATATAGGTTTCTCAAGAGGCAGGTCAGGTGGTCTGGTATTCCCATCTCTTTCAGAATTTTCCACAGTTTATTGTGATCCACACAGTTAAAGGCTTTGGCATAGTCAATAGAGCAGAAGTAGATGTTTTTCAGGAACTCTCTTGCTTTTTTGATGATCCAGCAGATGTCAGCAATTTGATCTCTGGTTCCTCTGCCTTTTCTAAATCCAGCTTTAACACCTGGAAGATCACGGTTCACGTATTGCTGAAGCCTGGCTTGGAGAATTTTGAGCATTACGTTGCTAGCGTGTGAGATGAGTGCAATTGTGCAGTAGTTTGAGCATTCTTTGGCATTGCTTTTCTTTGGGATTGGAATGAAAACTGACCTTTTTCAGTCCTGTGGTCACTGCTGAGTTTTCCAAATTTGCTGACATATTGAGTGCAGCACTTTTACAACATCATCTTTTAGGATTTGAAATAGCTCCACTGGAATTCCATCACCTCCACTAGCTATGTATGGGAAGATGCAAGAGTCTGGGCTTACTGAAATCGTTCCTTTGATATGTACCTCAGCTATCTGTGGCCAGCATCCTGTGGTTTCTCATCTTGAATCTCCTTGGGGTACATCACTGACTGATGGCTTGATGATGGGTATCCAGTTTCTATCCTGAGGCTCCTCAGGGCTCACCATAGGACAGCTGTAATGTGATGGTTTGATGGCTGCAACACTCTTTGTTTACTGATATGGCAGGCAATATTTTTTCATTGACTGATGCTACTCCAAGGATATCCGGTCGGGGCTCATTGGGCCAGCCTTAAGCCAAAAGTAAGACCTGCCGTTTATAACACTTTTGAGAATGCGTCTGTTGTGGAGATGGAAGGATTGTTAGTCTGGTGATGGAGCTCAGCCTCACTGAGCTTTAGGTTGTCTTAAAACTCTAATAATACTTACTGGTGGTACCACATAGGACTTTTTGTAGGAATGAATTGATAGAGTAGGTGTGAAACTGCTTCAAAAAATTCTAAATTTGAAGCTAATACAGAGCATTATCCCAACTGCTGTAACATCCTGGGCCAAGAGTAAGTAACTGTAACAGTCTGACATTTTGAATTTGATTTATTAAGCATTCTGCCAGTTTATAAAGGTTTGCAAAATCAGAAGGTTCCCCTCTCCCCCAGGACAAATGCATTGGCAAGGCAAGATATTCCCATTTTGAAGCATTTTAGGGATCTCTTTTTTGTTTGTTTGGGATAAGGCATGGAGGATATAGGTTTGTTAAGGAAAGAAGAGGCACTTGGTCAAATATTAAACTTGATTTTCAAAAATTTGGATGATATTTCATGGAATTGTAGAGTAAATTTCTTCTGGAGGAAAATGATACTGAGGATCCTCCAGATGATTCAGTTATTTTTGACTGTCTGACCTTTTGGTACTTACAGTGACCTTTAGATACTTACAGAGTGCCAGTTACCTACACGTCAGTATCTTGTCTACTTTTCCTTTTAAATGGCTGCCAGTGCCTGTTTCTTTATCTTTGTATTGTCTTCTTTTCCTTGCTAATTAACAGTTTAATGAACCAGAGCATCCAAAAGACTGAAGTATTTAATGAGAAATCTTCTGACTGAGCAGATTGTTGATCTGTACCTTCAGGTTCATATGGAACCTGAAGAACTTGTGAAAATACCACACAAAAGGCCCCTTGTGAAGCTTAGTGTTTGTTGACTTTTAACATCTAGTTCAGCTAACTGAAAAGGTATAAGTAAAGCTCAAGAACTGGGTTACTAGTGCTAATCACAGGTCATTGATTATCTTAACAAGTTGGAGCAAAGCATTGACTATATAAATACTAGAAGAAAATGTCAGTGAAAATGATCTATCTATAATAGAAGTAGGAAAGATTTTTACTGGGGCCAAACTGAGGACTACAGCCTGGAAGACAGCTTCTCAGATAACTATGAGAGACTGCTCTGAAGATGAATGGATTTCAGCCTTGCTTTGTATCTTGTCAGAACAGAACATCAAACAAGTCCAGGACACCGTCCTTTAAGGTTTCAACAAAAAACCAGATTACCATATACACAGTATATCAGTATGGCTTTGGCAACTGGGAAGGGAGTCTTATCGAAGGTGGACCAACATTGCATCCCAGGAAGGAAGGCATTTAGTCTTTATTTTTGACATGGACATTCTTTACTTCTGGTCATTGTGCCTTTTCTTTAATAATTAAAGCAGATGTACAATGTGTGTTTGATAGGCTACAAACAGGCTGTTCTGATTAGTATCAAATTCAAGTTAACTCATGAAGAAGCCAGAATGTCTTTCCTGTATCACAATATGTGAAAATTTCTTTTATCAAAAGTGCCACCAAGGTTTACCCTGAAGATATTTCACATGAAATGAGAATAGAGCTGAAATATTAGGCATACCTTTTGAAGCTAACACTACTATCCACATTACTGAAGTAAATTCTGGTTAGAATTTTTATTTCAGACTCTCCAAATAGTAATTCTTTCCAGTTTCACCCAAGGAAATTGTTTAAGATAAAGGCATGAGAAAGAAAATATGTCAGATTGTCCTTAATTTTTAATGGAAGACACAACTTCTAAGGACATGGCCCTAACACTACTCTTTGAGTTCCCACAATAACAGAATAAAAATGTGGAGATGGGATGTGATGAAACCAAGGTGGTTTCTTTGAAAGAACAGACCTGGGAGCCCCAAAACCTGTTTTTTAGTTTTAACCCAATTGCTAACAAGAAACCTTGGACACTTAACTAATCTGGATCTGTTTCCTCGAAAGCAAATAGCAAACAGAGTGTTTCACCTGGAGATCTTCAAAAGCACCTTCTAAATTCTGTGATTCTCTACAAGTTGCTACATAACAAACTCTCCTAAAGCTTAGTGACTTAGAACAATAGCCATGTGACTTTACACAGACATTCAGCCACGGCTCGGTGAGTAGTGCCCAGCTGGCAGATAGTCATGTCCTAGACGGCTTCACTCATGTTTGTCTAACCTTGGCAGGGAGTCTGGAAGGCTGATCTCAGCTGGAGCTGTCCATCAGCTTGGCAGCCTCAGGGTAGTGGGGCTTATGATAGGGGAACTCAGGGCTCAGAGCCCCATGTTCCCGTGGATGAGAAGGGACCTGCATGACCTTTGAATTCACAAGCACTGTTTCCATCATACTCGATTTGGAGGAAGCAGTCACCATTCCACACAGATTCAAGGGGAGGGGACACAGCCTCCATCACCTAATGAGACAAGTTTCAGAGGATTAATGGCCGGCCATGTTTCAAAGTTGCTATAGTCCCATTCACTACGGATAGTAAAGTTTGTTCACCTGTTGTAAAACTTGCTGTTTTTTTTTTTTTTTTTGTGGTTAAAAAAAATTTTTATTGTCATCAACTAGAGTAAAACTTGCTTAGGTCATATACTACTAACAATCTCTTTATTCTGATGCTCTTTAATCCTTTTTGTAAAAACTTGCTGTTTTGAATTTAGCCTTCTCAAAATCTTGGCAGGATAGAAAAATCATCCTTATGCCCTAGGAGAGAATGCTGATGACCAAAATTAATACCCTGTTGCTCATTCATTTTTTTCTTGACCATTCTCTGGAAATGTTTTCTTGTTCTTTTAATTTTTATAAACTTTTATTTGTTCAGTTTACATCTTAAGGTCCCTCAACCACTGTTTAAACTTTACTATTATTATTATACAATATAAAGAGTACTAAGATCTTGAAAAGTGGAGCTTGAGAGCATATTTCCAAAGGCTTGACATGGGGTGAAATGAACAAGGTGTTTCCCAAACTTATTTTTTTCTTTTTTAAAAAAATTTATTTTATTGATGTGTATTTGATTTATAATGTTGTGTTAATTTCTACTGTACAGCAAAGTGATTCAGTTATACATATATACTTCTTTTCTGTATTTTTCAGTATCGCTTATTACAGTAAGATCTTATTTATCCATCCTGTATGTAATTTGTGTCTGCCAATACCAAACTCTCAATCCATCTCTCCCCCCACCCCCTCTGCCTTGGCAAGTCTGTTCTCTGTGTCTGTGAGTCTGTTTCTCTTTCATCGACAAATTCATTTGTATCACAGTAAGATTCCATATGTAAGTGGTATCCTATGGTATTGTCTTTCTTTTCTGACTTACTTCTCTTAGTATAGTAATCTCTGTGTCCAACCATGTGGCTGAAAATGGCATTATTTCATTCTTTTTATGGCTGAGTACTAGTGCATTGTCTGTATGTGCCACATCTTTATCCATTCGTCTGTTGATGAACATGTAGGTCGTTTGCATGTCTTGGCTACTGTGAGTAGTGCTGCTGTGAACGTAGGGCTGCGTGTATCTTTCTGAATTATAGCTTTGTCTGAATATATGCCCAGGAATGGGATTGATGGGTCGTATGGTAACTCGTTTTATTTTTTTGAGGAACCTCCATGCTGTTGTTTTCCATAGTGGCTGCAGCAGTTTACATTCATGTCAACAGTATAGGAGGGTTTGCTCCTTTTTCTCTACTCTCCAGGGTTTGTTATTTCGAGTGTTTCATGCAGGTCATTCTCACCTGTGTGATGTGGTGCCTCATTGTAGTTTCGATTTGCATTTCTCTAATCGTTAAGGATACAGCCTTCTTATTTCTGTGTGGTTAATTGAAGCAGAGAACCTGGGGGGAGGTTCTGGCTTTATCTGGTTGAGCACACAAATAACCATGAAGAGATTATTTCAGCATTTGGAAAACTGAGGGTAATTTGTTGTTCAACAGCCAAACCGCGTGATCTGATGCATCGTGTTTCTGTAATATTGAACTTAAATGAAACACTTTGAACTCATCTCTCCTGGATACCTGTATTTATTCTGAACATAACAGGTGATGTTGTGAAGGGTTTAAAGAAATTAATAGCCAGATATTATAGGAAAGTGGTTAGAAATCTCTAAACACAAACCTATCTGTATCTCCAAAGATGCTTATTTTTTTGGAAGTGATTTTTAAAATTTTAATCTTATATTTTGGTTATTTCTTTAAGCTATTGTTTTTATTAGCTATAATGTATAACAAATGACATCTCTCCTTTGCTTCCTGGACAGAGGCACATGCTGAAATTTGGCTGACAGTCAGTGTCCTCATTAAATACTCATTTTGCTGCTGTGAAGGGATTTTGTTACCCAGGCCCATAAAAACCTGAGAGCAGGGCCCTTGCACCAGCCACCACAGCAGGGCATTCATTCACCCACTGTGAGCCCAAAGAACTCTCCCATTTTTACTGAGACTCAAAGTGAACTAGGAGATGGTGGTGGTGATGGTGGTGGTTGGGAAATCATGTCCAACTCTTCCAACCCTCTGCACTGTAGGCTGCCAGCTCCTCTGTCCAAGGAAATAGTAGGGGAAACAACATTTACATTATTTTAAAAAAATATTATGTTGTCTTATTTCATTACACTTTATAGTTAATGGTTTGTTCATTGACACACCTAAATATAAATAAAAATTTTGTCCCTTAGGGGACAAATTACAGTAAGGACCTGATCTTTATAATCTCTTTCTCTAAGTTAGCTTTGGGGATTTGTGGAAACTTCACATAATGGGATTCCTGGCTCATTCAGATGTGGATGTCTTTCTCATGAGACTTGCTCAGGGGAAAAAGTTACCATTGTATTGTTCTTGCTTTATTCTCTGCAGATACTGAAGATATCAACACTTTTATTATCCTTTTATTGATTAACCTTTTATTAACACTTATTGTCTTTTAGTAATTAGCTTTTTTGAAAAGCTCTCTGTGTCTGTTTTTAAAAGTGGCCACCCTTCCTTGTTCTGTCAAAAAAATTTCTTTGCTTTATTATAGTGAGATGTTCTATAGATGAGCATAACATAAATTAAGATCCTTTCAGCGAGTAGAGAACATTCTATAGTGTGGATTATTTAACATCACATTTGCTTAATGGCATAAAAATTACATTGTCACTGGAAGAAGATGAGAAAACACAGAGGAAGACTCAAAATGATAGCAGCTACAAATGTTTACCAACATTTTCTTTATATCAGGAGTTAAACATTTATGTTTAATAAAATATAAATTAAATAAAAAATATGTAAGAACCAGTATGGCACAGGCCCCAGCTAATCAGAGTGGATTGATCTTTCATGATCTATATTGTCTGGTTAAAATTGGTCTTGGGTTATATCTCTCTGGATATTTCCCCATGTATATGTAAACTTGCTGTATATTTTAAACAATTAGCTTTCTTCTGCCCCTTAAAAGCGTTTGAATGTTTTCATAGTCTGATTCTACCAACTTCAATTTGTGTGTAAGAAATACAGAATTGAAAAATAAATGTTTTCCTTGTTTATTTGTCTATGAATTTACTTTTGACTTACCTTGGGCTTCTCAAGTGGCACTAAAGAAGCCATCTGCCAATGCAGAAGACATAAGAGACACAGGTTTGATCCCTGGGTCAGAAAGATCCCCTGGAGGAGGGCATGGCAGCCCACTCCAGTATTCTTGCCTCAGAGAATCCCATGGATGGAGGATCCTGGAGGGCTACAGTCCATAGGGTTACAAAGAGTCGGACATGACTGAAGCGACTTAGCATGTGCATAGGTTGCCAAACATATAATAATGAAAAAGTTCCCTTTAGTAAATGTAAGAGGATATGTGCATCTTGTTAAAGGCAGAGAACATCTTAGGAAAAGATGTGTGAAAGTGAAAGTCACTCAGTCATGTCCAACTCTTTGCCACACCATGGACTGTAGCCTTCCAGGCTCGACTGTCCATGGAATTCTCCAGGCAAGAATACTGGAGTGGGTAGCCGTTCCCTTCTCCAGGGGATCTCCCCAAGCCATGGATCAAATCCAGGTCTCCTGCGTTGCAGGCAGATACTTTTACCATCTTGTAAAATGTCCTTACCCTGCTGTGTCCCGCTGGGCTTTCTTGGTTGAAGTCAGGAGTCCAGACCGTGCATCTCATGTCCGTCCAAGTTCCTGCCCTGATCCAGTTGCAGAGAAGAGAAGACAGAATTCAGAAAGCTTAAACACACAGTTATTCATTGTTTGAAAATAATTTTTGAGAAGTACATTGATGCCATTAGTAATGACAAAATGTGAAATGTGGGTCCATGGAAGAAGCCCAGGATTTAGAAAGTTAAAGTATTATTCTAAATCTGCACATGATTACAAGTTATAAGGTATACAGTATTATTAACAACCTGGATTTAGATGATTAGCCTCTCACAACATTAAAGTGTCAAAGTGTATAAATAAATTTTTCTTTAATGAGTGCCTTAAAAGTTATATGAACACATTAAGTTGCTTTGAATGAGTTGTTATTTTGGCTCTAAATGAGCAGTATCATAGTTTCCTTACCTATACAATAAGGAGTGTAGATAATACCTGACCCCCCATCCACCCCAGCTTGCTGATTGCATAATTGTACGTTAATAACTCCTATAATGAGGCTAGTGATATTGGTTTACACTTTAGATTTTCAAAAGCACTTCAGAACTCTGCATGTTATTATTCCAGAACACTCACCTGTCTTACGAATGAGGGGGTTGATGCATACTGGATGGTACAGAAAGGAGAAGTCAGTAGGGAAAGACTTATGAGTTATAGTTGAAGAGTTGGGGAAGGTTACTCCAAGATTCTGGAAATTCAGATTTGTAACACAGTTGGCCACACCTCTTGGAAGTAGGCCAAGAAGTAGGAGTGAAACATGGGGTGTTACTGGTGATTGCCTGCAGGTGGTGCGTGCTAGAACATGGCTTTGGCTGAGGGATGACTACTTTTCCTGTTTTACTTTCACATGGAGAACACACATGGCCAAAGAATTGAGGCCATAAAACTTGCAACTGGATGTTTTCAGTATATCTCCCTTGCTTTTATTGTGGTCTGTGGAGAAATATGTTCGTTGGTGGGTTATTTATTTACTTATAGCTTTGTTTTTGAGCCTGTTGCTGTGGTTTACTGAAAGCCTAGCAAGATTAGAAACCACCATGAGAAATAGGAGCATCATCAAGAGTCAGAATACCCAGTCCAGACCTGTATCTACCCCTCACTAGCCTTTGACTAATAAGTGTCTTACAGTTCACCGAAAGCATGTACAGATCCTAGACACTAATTATGCTGTGGTGGACATATGGTATTCTGTGAGAACTGCTTATTAGTTAGACCAGAGTACTCAGACCTGAGTTGATTTTTGTTTCATGGAAAGCCCACAAAATAGGTAATAGTTTTAATAATGATGATGATAACAATAATTGTAATAAACTATAATAATAAGCCAATCTTTATTGAGTATATACTGTGAGCCTCCTGATGAGGGTGAAAGAGGAGAGTGAAAAAGCTGGCTTAAAACTCAATATATGAAAAATGAAGAGCATGGCATCTGGTCCCATCACTTCGTGGCAAATAGATGGGGAAACAATGGAAATAGTGACAGACTTTATTTTCTTGGGCTCCAACATCACTGTGGATAGTGACTGCAGCCATGAAATTAAAACATGGTTGCTCCTTGGAAGAAATGCTATGACAAACTTAGACGGCGTGATAAAAAGCAGAGACATCACTTTGCTGACAAAGGTCCATATAGTCAAAGGTATAGTTTTTCCAGTAGTCACATCCTGATGTGAGAATTAGACCGTAAAGTAGAATGCCGAAGAATTGATGTTTTCGAACTGTGGTTTTGGAGAAGACTTGAGAGTTCCTTGGACAGCAAGGAGATCCAACCAGTCATAAAATAAATCAACCCTGAATATTCTTTATATGGACTGGTGCTGAAGCTGAAGCTCCAATCCTTTGGCCACCTGATACAAAGAGCCGACTCATTTGAAGAGACCCTGATGCTGGGAAAAACTGAGGGAAAGAGGAGAAGAATTGAGGGAAAGAGGAGAAGAAAGAGGGAAAGAGGATAAGGTGGTTGGATGACATCACCGACTCAGTGGACATGAGTTTGCGCAAACTCTGGGAGACAGTGAAGGACAGGGAAGCTTGGCGTGCTGCAATCCATGGAGTCACAAAGAGAGTCAGACCCGACTGAGCAACTGAACAACGGCTGTGTGGCAGGAGCTCTTTTATGTCCTTCACGTTAATGTGTTTACTCCTCACACAGCTTTGGTTGGTTAGGTGTTCTTATAATTCCATTTTTATAGGTGAAGAAACTGAGACACAGAATGATGAGGTAACTTGGTCATAAGGTCATAATATCAGCGAGTGGTTGAGCTGGGAATTGAACCCAGGCCGCCTGGCTCCAGAGGCCATTTCTTTGACCATGGTGCAAGCTCTTTCCCAGAAGACCGGGCTACACAGGACTGGGCAGGTTCGTTGAAGGCATGAAAATGCTAAAATGACTTGTACTTAAAGAACCAACTCTCTTTATTGTCAGATTTTAAGTTTTTTTTTGAAAATAAGTGTAGTTTAGTATCAGTAATTTGTGTTGTTTTGTTTTCTTTTTTAGTTTGACTAATCAAGTGTTTATCACACTTTGGAGTGAACATAAAATGGTGACATTTAACTCTTTTCAGTAACTATGCTGCTGCTGCTGCTAAGTTGCTTCAGTCATGTCCAACTCTGTACGACCCCATAGACGGCAGCCCACCAGCCTCCCCCGTCCCTGGGATTCTCCAGGCAAGAACACTGGAGTGGGTTGCCATTTCCTGCTCCTTCCTTCCTTCAGTAGCTATACTTATGATTAAATGAATAGTGGATATTTTTCAAAATTATAAATACAAACAATGAAACCCAGTTATCAGTTGAAGATGAAGTAGAAATTCCATTATGACCAAGTTCTTCTATAAACAGATAAACTCAATATATTTGAATGCATAAAGTTTCCTAGTTCTGTGATCTTAGTGTATATTTTTATCTAAATATTATGCCATGAGATAATCATATTTAATAACCCTGGCAAGATTTAAGTTATCAAACTAGTAACTGCTTTACATACTAGAGTAAGCTCATTTTTTACTTAAACTTGCCATGATAGATGTTTCTTACATTGTAGACAGTGGAAATTAAGTTGCCTGTCCAGATCATCAAACTCAATAAAACTTTATTCCTGCTTACTAGAGTGTTCTTAATTTTTAGCACCTTTCCCCCCGCCTGTCCCCCCCGCCCCCCCGCCCGTCCTCCCCACCCCATCATTTAGTTGTTTATTCTTTCCTTCCTTGATTTTATTATTCTGGTATTTATTGAGTATTTAATATATTGGAAGCCCTTAATCTTGCTCACCTTTGAACACAGAGATGATTAGCCATCATTACCATATTTTGCCTCTTTTTGAAATTCTTTCCTTCATTAAAAGCAGAAATGTTGCTGGAGGTAAATGTGACAGATGTTATTCCTAAAGGAATCATCATGGAATCATAGGATTCTCAGTTTAGGAAGATCATCCTAAAGTTATTTATTTTAAAGTTAATTTTTATTGGAGTGTAGTTGATTTACGATGTTAGTTTGTTCAGCAAAGTGAATCAGTTATACATACACATATATCCACTCTTTTTTACATTCTATTTCTTATAGGTCATTAGAGTATTGAGTTCCCTGTGCTATATAGTAGGTTCTTATTAGTTATCTATTTTATATATGGGGGCACTTCCCTGGTGGCTTAGTGGTAAAGAACCTGCCTGCCAATGCAGGAGACACAGAATTTGACCCCTGGATTTGGACCTCTGAAGAAGGAAATGGCACCCACTCCAGTATTCTTACCTGGGAAACCCCATGGACAGAGGAGCCTGGTGGGCTCCAGTCCATGAGGTTGCAAAGAGTCAGACACAACTTAGTGACTAAATAATAACACAATAGCATTTTATATATGGTAGTGTCTATATATCAAGCCCAATCGCCCAATTTCTCTTTCCCCCATCCCCCTTGTGTGTTAGTCATGCAGGCATGCCTGACTCTTTGGTATCCCCCTTGGTAACCGTAAATTTATGTTTTACATCTGTGACTCTATTTCTGCTTTGTAAATAAGCTCACTTGTACAAGTCATTTTATTACATTTTGGTATCTACTAGTTGTGACCTCTAGTTCCACGTGGTTATCAAGAGAGGAAATTGTGACTCCTTCAGTTCCTGGATAGATAGTGCTTGCATCTCCTTCTAGCCCACATCTCGCCACTTATAATCTTGAAGTTATTGCCTCTCTTTTTATGATCACACTGCCATCAAGTTGAGTGTGCATATGTTGTGTACACATACCTACTATTGGCAAAAACGACAGAAGATGAAGAATTCACAGTATTTGGCCTTTCCTGGCTGTATCAAAAACTGACACAGTAATCCTTTCAAATTCTGTCCCTTTCCTGGCTTTCTGAGCCTTCCAGTCTTTACCTAAGGCAGTGAAGGTAATTTATTTTCATATCTGTCTTTTGGTCGTTGTGTTGGTACCTTGGAAGGGCTGGTGTTTTCCATTTATTTGATTGTTCCTACTGTTAATCACTACAAAATCTTATTATTATTGCCCATATATAAATCAGAAAAAACAAATTTGATTTCTAGCATTCTAATGTGGTAAAAAATTCATGAGTAGAGGAGACTTTTTATGCAAATGTAAGCAACTGACAGAGAATAAATATGGGCACAAACTCTTGCTGTTATAATTGTCTTTTGACCTCCGCCACCCTTTGTATAGGCCAAGTAATGACTGTTTGATATTTATTATAAAGCATATTAAATTCCTTGATTAACTGAACCTTTCATTCCTTTTTTTTTGTTTCACATAGCTGTGAAAATAGATTGTTCTATTATCATTCTTGCCAGGAAACTTATAAAATGTATAATGTTATTCATAAATGTATTTTAAACTGGAGATGTATTAATGTATTATTGGGTGTACTGAGAAGAAAACATTTCTTCTCACATTTGAATGGCAGGCACATGATTATAAATCTACTTCCTACTGAATATTAATTGTCAACTCCATATGGCTGGTGGGTAAAGCTCGGAGAGGCAGCCAGGGGATGTAAATTCTTATCCTCATCATGGACTTTTTAATCTGATTTTGTTTAATCATTGAAGTTGACTGAACGACCTTCAAATTGAAAAAAAAAAAATATTCTTCCTAAAAAGCTCAAGGGCAGGATGGTCTTAGTATTCTTTCTGCTCTGTGTCTGACTGTTTCTTCCTTCTTGATCTCCTTCTTCCTCTGCTTGACTTGAAACCCTAGTGTTACTTAAAGTATCAATCTGGGTGCACTTTTGTTCTTACTCTCTCTCTCTTTTTTTTTTCTTTCTTTTCTTCTCTCTGATTGCACAACTTGCTGGATCTCAGTTCCCCAACCAGGGATTTAATCTAGGTTATTGGCTTCTCTGGTAGCTCAGTTGGTAAAGAAACTTTCTGCAATGCAGGAGACCCGGGTTCGATCCCTGGGTCAGGAACATCCCCTGAAGAAGGAAATGGCAACCCACTCCAGTGTTCTTGCCTGGAGAATTCCATCTCCAGAGGAGCCTGGCAGGCTGCAGTCCATGGGGTCGCAAGAGCTGGACATGACTTAGGCTGAAAGCCAGTGATCCTAACCACTAGGCAACCATACGTATATATGATGAAAGAACAGTGTTAGTGGTTTGCTCAGTATGGTAGGGTTCTAAATGTTTATGACTTCCCCCATTTTCTACAACTATCATCTATTACTTTCAAGTGGGAAAGGAAAAAAATGTCTTTCAGTGACTTCCTACCTTTACAAAATAAATCTGGGCTCCCTTACACCTCCTTCAGTGCCTTCTATAACCTCAGCTTTCTTTACTGCTTCCTCCTCAACTCAACAGGTTCCTCCTGCCTGTCTTTTTAGTCACCGTGAATCCTGAATTACTTCATTTCTTGTACATGCTGTTTCCTGTCTGTGTGCTCTTCTGCCTGTAACGTCCACCTCTAACTTTTCTTATTTACTTCTGTCCCTACTCTGGGATTTAGCTTAAAGTCACTCATCCCATAATGTTGACCATTAGGATCTCAGTGATAAAATTATGTGAATTTGTGTCTGTTTCATTCAGTGGACTCTTTTTCTCCAGAATAAGGAACTTACTAGAAGCTGGAAATAAAAGATGATTAAGTTACAACCCATACGTACCCTCTGGTTGCCGATAATGTAGCTGGACATGGAAAAGAGTTCGACACTGAGAATGGTGACAAGTTGAGTCTGAGGTGGGTTCTCCAAGGTGCTTGGCACAAGATAGAAATTCAAAAACATTCAAACTGAACAGTATGCCCCTCCTCATAATCCATGTATGGGCTTCAGGAGTTTGTGAATCTCCAAAATGTGTGTATAATATTTTATGTTTATGTGCTTCTGAGAAATTTTCTGGAGACGGGATCCTAGAAATTCACCATTTTTCCAAAGAGTTGCTTGGCCTGTGAAAGGTTAAAAACCATTCTTGATGAGTATTCTACCACTAGAAATGGGTGAGGCCAGGGGTGGGGGATGAAAAATGATCAGAAGATAAACTGCACCTAGCTGCAGCTGATGGGGATGCATGTGGGCACCCACAGGGCAGTCACTCACCAGCTGGGACCACCGAGGGCCTGGTCACCATCGGCACTTCTGGTAGTGGCTCCACACCCGCTTTTCTAGTTCCTTTCAGCAAGCAGGCCATTCTTCCCTCTTTGTTTGCTCCATCCAAGTCATTACAGTGTTCTTTTCCTGATAGTCAAAGCAACTCTCCAGGGCAGGAAGCACGATGAGGTTGAAAGCCTCGGAAGGGAATGGAAGCACCATATGTTTTATTCTGAAAATAAAGAGGTGAATATGTGAGGAGAATGTGCATGTATATGCAGTAACCAAAGCAGTTCAGTGACAGTGGTGTTAAACAGACTGCATTAACAGACTGCAACATCATTAACCCCCCAGAGACACTGTAGGGTCAGCTCCTTCATTGCTCAGCAGCCAGTAAAGAGGTGTGTGAATTGCCTGACTCCGTCCGGGCAGGCCCAGTGTCCTCCTCTCCTGCTCCTTTCAGCTATAGTAACACCCTGGGCATACCTCTGTTGTAGAACATGTCGCACTGTGGTGAACTTGGTAATACTCTTTTCTTCCACAAGTCAAGACTAGCTTCTTTTTGAATGCCCAGGTTTTAGTGCTAGGCCCAGGACGTGTTTATTGAGAGAATGCACTTGAGCTTTCTAGCCTGAGGGTAGTAGGGTTCAGAGTTTAGCCTGCACAAAGGAAAACCTGAACAACTGAAGATCTCCATTATCTTTGCCTGGTTCCTTTCCTCCTTTGCCCTGTGAGGCACTGAAGAAAAAGAGATGATAAGAAAGAGAGCAGATATTCTGCATAGATAAGACTGCTCTTGAAGGAAGAGATTTGATGCATTGTTGAATCTGATACAATCTCAGAAGCTATCAGCTTGCTGAACACTGTTGATAATGATGAAGCAAAGGAAGGGACAAAGGTTACAATGGAAGCAGACGTGGAGGGCACTCTTGGTCACACTTGGATCTGTCTCGGGAGTACCCACACGCCCCCATCAGTTACCCCAAGTCAAGTGACCTTCAGAAACATAATGATTAGTTGTATTTTCCAAGGGCAACACTGGTATGCATAGAACAGGTGACTGCCTTGTGTGAAAGAATTCAGAGGATTCCTTATAGTGTGGGGAGAATTCACAAAGGCCCCGAGGAGCCACAGCGTGTTTAAAGCAATCAAAGATTTTAAGATGGGAACATTGAAGAAGGAATTGAAGGGTGGCTTCATGATCTCAGGTGTATGAAGTACACAGAGTATAGTGATTAATATTTTCCTATTACTAAAGAAGGCTTCCCAGGTGGCACTAGTGGTAAGGACCCCACCCCGCCCGCTCCCCCGACCCTGCCTGCTCCCCACCCGCCCCCCCCCCCCCGACTGCCAATACAAGAGATGTGGGTTTGATGCCTGGGTTGGGAAGATTCTCTGGAGTAGAAAATGGCAACCCATTCCAATATTCTTGCCTAGAAAATTCCATGGGCAGAGGAACCTGGAAGGCTATAGTCCATAGAGTTGCACAGAGTTGGACACAATTGAAGTGACTTAGCACACATTACTAAGGAACAGAGAATAGAAAATTGTTTTGAACTATATCATGAGGGCTTCTGAATTAATGGGATAAACTAAAAGATTGTTGAAACTATCTTCCTGTACTCCAGTCATGTTAACTCGATGAGTTATAGACAGTTGATTATTTCATTTATACTGTTGCTTTCCCAGATTAGACACTTGATCGAAAGAAGGAAATAGAAGAAAACCAGTGATACAGATTGAGCACCTACTGACCGCAGGCTCTGCTCTGGGTTTTCCTATGTCTTGGATTTGTTGATATCATCCCATTTAATACTCAAGGGGCAGGTATTGTTATTGCTATTTATTTGAGGCCAGGAACACTCAAGATGACAATCACAGGTGGCAGTCCTAGGTCTTTGTTATATGTTAACTTCAGTCCTGAGTTAGTGCAACTCCAGAGGCCTTTCTTCTAATTTATCTGTAAATGTGATGAATCTCATGTTTACTGAGGCCTTCTGGATGCCTCATTCTCTATGAGGCCTTCCAGACTGGCCCATCCCAGGTCCAGAAAGATTTCACCTCTGAGAACAACCGTGCATTTGATCCAGTTTGGCACTTGAATGTCCAAAAACAATCATCTGTTGCTATTCTCAGCCAGGACAAAATATACTTAGGGAGAAGAAAATTTGTAATATGTGCTTTCTAGCATAGCAAGAAGAAAAAGACATTTCAGTATAATAAAGTTAAAAATTTTAATCCTGTTTGCATGCCTTTTGAGTTGTCTTCACAGTGTAGGCAAGCACAGATGGTATGCAGTATACAAGCACATCAAGGATCATAGCAAGGTGAATGGTTCCCATCCAGACGAAACCTGTTGATATCCAAACCTTCCTATCCCCAACAGCTGCCATACCACATATTTTTCTGATTGTGAGTGTTATACAGTCAGCCCTCTATATCCACAGGCTCTGCATCCACAAATTCAATCAACCATGGATCAAAACTATTCCAAAAAACATTTCCAGAAAGTTCCAGAAAGCAGAACTTGAATTTGCCACAAGCCAACAACTGTTTACTTAGTATCTACACTGCATTAGGAGAAGGCAATGGCAACCCACTCCATTACTCTTTGCCTGGAAAATCCCATGGACAGAGGAACCTGGTAGGCTGCAGTCCATGGGGTCGCTCAGAGTCGGACACGACTGAAGCGACTTAGCAGCAGTAGCAGCTTAGCAGCACACTGCATTAGGTATTATAAGTAGTCTTCAGTTCGGTTCAGTCGCTCAGTCGTGTCCGACTCTTTGTGACCCCATGAATTGCAGCACGCCAGGCCTTCCTGTCCATCACCATCTCCCAGAGGTCACTCAAACTCACGTCCATCAAGTTGGTGATGCCATCCAGCCATCTCATCCTCTGTTGTCCCCTTCTCCTCCTGCCCCCAACCCCTTCCAGCATCAGAGTCTTAAGTACTGGAGTTTCAGCTTCAGCATCATTCCTTCCAAAGAACACCCAGGGCTGATCTCCTTTAGAATGGACTGTTTGGATCTCCTTGCAGTCCAAGGGACTCTCAAGAGTCTTCTCCAATACCACAGTTCAAAAGCATCAATTCTTCGGCGCTCAGCTTTCTTCACAGTCCAACTCTCACATCCATACATGACCACTGGAAAAACCCTAGCCTTGACTAGATGGACCTTTGTTGGCAAAGCAAAGTAGTCTAGAGATGACTTAAAGCATATAGGAGGATATGTGGAGGTATATGCAAATACTTCACCATTTTATATGAGGGACTTGGGAATCCTGGATTTGGGTAACTTGAGGGGATTCTGGAACCAGTCACCCACAGAGACCAGGGGGCAACTGTAAGTGGACCATTGTAGATATTTTGGGGAAAAAAAACAGAAAATTGTAAATAAAACAAAAATCACCCATAATGAGCACCTTAATGTACTTCTCTCTGGTTTTTTTAAAACACAGAATTTTATATAGAGTTTAGACACACAGTATCCTGTCTTTTCACTTAACTTGCCTCATAAGCATTTCCTAATATTTATTTTTCACTGTGGCAAAGTATACAATACATAAAATTAATTTTTATCCAATTTCAGGCTTCCCAGGTAGCTCATAAAGAACCCACCTGCCAATGGAGGAGATGCAGGTTCGATCTCTGGGTCGGGAAGATCCCTTGGAGAAGGGAATGGCTACCCACTCCAGTATTCTTGCCTGGAAAATCCGATGAACAAAGGAGCCTGGTGGGCTACAGTCCATGGCGTCTCAAAGAGTCAGACAAGACTTAGCGACTAAGCACACATACCCAATTTCAGATGTATGATTCAGTGGCATTATATATATTCACTGCTCTTGTGTTTTAGGATCTTTTCATCATCAGCATTCCTTATATTAAAAAATGCTTCCCTAAACACATTTAATAGCTGCAAGATACTCCACAAGGCAGAATTGATGTAGAAACCTTTGCTAGCAAACATGTCACAAATAGTTACCGTGCTCACTGTGAGGTAGACTTTATGGGTGAAGCTGTGAACAAAACAATTTTTGCCTCCTGGATCTTAAGTCTACTGAAGAGGTTGTCTACCAGCTAGCAGTTTGATTATTGTAGAGGGTAAGCATGGGGCTGTGGAGGAGAGTTTACAAGTTGAGGTTCAGTTCAGATCAGTCGCTCAGTCATGTCTGATTCTTTGTGACCCCGTGGACTACAGCACGCAAGGCCTCCCTGTCCATCACCAACTCCTGGAGTTTACTAAAACTCATGCCTATTGAGTTGGTGATGCTACCAACCTTCTCATCCTTTGTCATTCCCTTCTTGTCCTGCCTTCAGTCTTCCGCAGCATCAGGATCTTTTCAAATGAGTTAGCTCTTTGCATCAGGTGGCCGAAGTATTGGAGTTTCAGCTTCAATATCAGTCCCTCCAATGAATACTTAGGACTGATTTCTTTTAGGATGGACTGGTTTGATCTCCTTGCTGTCCAAGGGACTCTTAAGAGTCTTCTCCAACACCACAGTTCAAAAGCATCAATTCTTCAGTGCTCAGCTTTCTTTATAGTTCAACTCTCACATCCATACATAACTACTGTAAAAACCATAGCCTTGACTAGATGAACCTTTGTTGACAAAGTAATGTCTCTGCTTTTTAATATGTTGTCTAGGTTGGTCATAGCTTTCCTTCCAAGGAGCAAGTGTCTTTTAATTTCATGGCTGCAGTCACCATCTGCAGTGATTTTGGAGCCCCCAAAAATAAAGTCAGCCACTGTTTCCACTGTTTCTCCATCTATTTGCCATGAAGTGTTGGGACCAGATGCCACGATCTTTGTTTTATGAATGTTGAGCTTTAAGCCAACTTTTTCACTCTCCTCTTTCAGTGGTAAGTTGAGGTACCATTTACACAATCATCCCTTGATTATTGTATCTCTAAGGTGTGGCAGATTATTTTACTGTTATGAGTAAATACTGTGACATAAGTGTAGGTATAAATATTTGTTCACATTTCAGATTATCTTATGAAGATTTTGAAGAAGAGAACTACTGGACTACTGCTTGTGACAGGGTCATAAGCGTGTTCTGTTAGATCTCTGGTTGTTGTCAATCACTGTGCCATTCTCAAGGTAGAGAATGGTGACCTAACATTTTCATTGCCTATTGCACCTGGTGAACTCTACCAGCTTTTTAATGAACATATGTCTTATTGCACTCAGCAGGATTGTGTGAAGCATTGGGGTTGAGTGAAGAGCGTTATCTCACTGGGAGGAGCATGGGAGTGCAGAGGCAGAGGGATCATGGCCGAAGTGGACATTGCACAGGGAACATTTGGACTGTCTGGCTGTTTGTACTCATTTCAGAGGCTTTGGTTTGGATTAGGCTTCACGGCTGTGCTCTGTGTATATGCTGACAAGCTTGGCTCTCTTCTGTGAAACTCTAGACGAGTACACTTGAAACCCACTGTGCAATAAAAATAGCCTATTAAAAAAAAGCATCTGTTTATCATCTGGACAGAAAACTTCCGGTCTGTTATCCAAGCTACAAGAGACTTTTGGATATGGTGCAGTATTGCCCTGTTCAGACACACATGAAGAGTCAAGGGCTTAGAGAAGTTACACATTCTAAAGGAGATCAGTTGGGTGGACAAAGAAGAGAAATTCAACTCGTTCTCTTGATTTATCTGGTGGTCGCCCCATTACCTGACCATGTTGTCTAAGCCTTTGTTTTTCTCTTTACAAGAACGCTTTTTTCTTCCCATTCCTAAATTCCTGATTTTGTTCTCTGCTGTTTTCTTCCAAGATTTTACTCATTTTTAGTATTGAATATGTATGTTGTTATTTAGTTGCTAAATTGTGTCCAACTCTTTTCCAACCCAGACTCCTCTGTCCCTGAAATTCTGCAGACAAGAATACTTCTTTGGATTACCATGCCCTTCTTCAGGGGATCTTCCCAACCCAGGGATAGAACCTGGGTCTCCTGCATTGCAGGCCGATTCTTTACCATTGTCTAAGGCACCAGCGAACCATATTTATGTAAATGTGGGCATATTTTTTTATGTGTAATAACTCTTCCCTCTAAGGTCAACTTGACCAAAAAAAAAAAGTTCACACTGTGTTGTGTTGGACTCAATGCTACTATCTTCAGTAGAATTTCGTCTACCTATTGACTCATAATATAGAGCTGTGAAAGTGAAGGTCGCTCAGTCATGTCCGACTCTTTGCTACCCCATGGACTATAGAGCTGTGGTCCAGAAAATGATCTTAAAGAGCCAGAGCACCAAATTTGGTCTGAGGCTGTCAGCCCCACTATGAGGTGAAAATTATTATGCAGTTGGAAAATTCTGTAGTTTAGATTCTAAACAATTTCTGGTAATCAGTATCTCAAAATAATTTAGTTATCAGGTCCTTTAATTTATGAGAGAAAAGAACAATTCTTCATTTATCTGAAGTCTTTTATGTTGTCTCTTCCATCCTTAATTAAAAAGGCATTGGCATTTTCATTATGAAAATATTTATTTTGGATTTATAGCTAAGTCTGTTAATTTTTCATTCCAATCCCAAAGAAAGGCAATGCCAAAGAATGCTCTAACTGCCGTACAATTGCAGTCATCTCACATGCTAGTAAAGTAATGCTCAAAATTCTCCAAGCCAGGCTTCAACAATATGTGAACTGTGAACTTCCAGATGTTCAAGCTGGTTTTAGAAAAGGCAGAGGAACCAGAGATCAAATTGCCAATATCTGCTGGATCATGGAAAAAGCAAGAGAGTTCCAGAAAAACATCTATTTCTGCTTTATTGACTATGCCAAAGCCTTTGACTGTGTGGATCACAAAAAACTGTGGAAAATTCTTCAAGAGATGGGAATACCAGACCACCTGACCTGCCTCTTGAGAAACCTATATGCAGGTCAGGAAGCAACAGTTAGAAGTGGACATGGAACAACAGACTGGTTCCAAATAGGAAAAGGAGTACGTCAAGGCTTTATATTGTCACCCTGCTTATTTAACTTACATGCAGAGTACATCATGAGAAATGCTGGAATGGATGAAGCACAAGCTGGAATCAAGATTGCCGGGAGAAATAGCTATAATCTCAGATATGCAGATAACACCACCCTTATTGCAGAAAGTGAAGAAGAACTAAAGAGTCTCTTGATGAAAGTGAAAGAGGGGAGTGAAAAAGTTGGCTTAAAGCTCAACATTCAGAAAACTAAGATCATGGCATCTGGTCCCATCACTTCATGGCAAATAGGTGGGGAAACAGTGGAAACAGTGGCTGACTTTATTTTGGGGGCCTCCAAAATCACTGCAGATGGTGATTGCAGCCATGAGATTAAAAGATGCTTGCTCCTTGGAAGAAAAGCTATGACAAAACTAGACAGCATATTCAAAAGCAGAGACATTACTTTGCTGACAAAGGTCCGTCTAGTCAAAGCTATGGTTTTTCCAGTGGTCATGTATGGATGTGAGAGTTGTACTATAAAGAAAGCTGAGTGCAGAAGAATTGAAGCTTTTGAACTGTGGTGTTAGAGAAGACTCTTGAGAGTCCTTTGGACTGCAAGGAGATCCAACCAGTCCATCATAAAGGAAATCAGTCCTGGGTGTTCATTGGTAGGACTGATGTTGAAGCTGAAACTCCAATACTTCGGCCACCTGATGCGAAGAGCTGACTCATTTGAAAAGATCCTGATGTTGGGAAAGATCGAGGGCAGGAGGAGAAGGGGATGACAGAGGATGAGATGGCTGGATGGCATTACCAACTCAATGGATATGAGTTTGGGCGGACTCCGGGAGTTGGTGATGGACAGAGAGGCCTGATGTGCTGCAGTCCATGTGGTCGTGAAGAATTGGACACAACTTAGCGACTGAACTGAACTGAACTGTTAATTTAGTGTTTGAAAACTGATTAGCCTTAACCTGTATAATTACTTTTATACAAAATCAACTTAAAAATTGATTTTGGAGTATCTTGACTTTTAAAGATCATTTCAGACATCTGATTTTCCTGTGTTAGGTCTCCTGTATTTGATATATTAAGTTCTTGAGAAATGAGGAATGAATACTGTACACTGCACTTCCAAAATAGCCATATCCATCCTCTGTTTAAGGGACTTGAGAATCCAAGGAGACATACCCTGCTTCTGCACATGGCGCTTTTCTCTCACTCATTTCTTTGTCTAGCTTCTAGCATGGAATACTCATGATGATAACAGCAATTGCATTTTCTTAAGTGCTTACTGTCAGGCCATGTGTTGTGCCCACTTTAGTGTTCACAGGCATAGGTATGGAGATAGGGTAGTGTGATGCCCATTTTATAGATTAGGAAGCTGAGACGGTTCCCAGGAGGTCACCTGATTATCTCCTTTGAGTAACCCATTGGTTGATTCCTGTCATTTCCCTACCACCTCTGGTCCAGTCTGTACGTCAGTGCTGGACCCATCTGTGTTCTTTAATATTCTCTTTTAGAAACACCTTTAAAGCCTCCCCAGACTTTAATCAGTCTACAGGTTGGCCCCAACTTCTTTTCCTTTATGTCCCACAACCTCCTTACAGGACCTGCCTCACAGACCCCGGGGTGAGATACTGTGTCTTTTCCCCACTGCCCCCACGCAGGCAAACCCCTGTGTGCCAAGCACTCTGTTAGGATCTTAGGTACACAGTTCTTGGTTCAAAATTTTATACTCAGTGCCCAGGCAGACCTGGACACGTTACCTCTCCTTAGCCTCTACATGTCTAATCCCAAATTGGTTTCCAACTCTTGCCCTTGGTGAAACTTTCCCTAACCAGTCAAAGCAACAGTGAGTCTGCCTTCCTCTGAATGAGACCTCCACTGATTGTACCAGATATCTGCCTTCAAGTTTTGATCTTCTTTTCATGTGCCTGAATCTCAGCCTACTTCTGGGTTATGGAATCTATAAGTAAAGTCTGTTTCAGCTTATCTTTGATTACTAAACTCTAGTTTTTAAAGGAAGGATTGATTAATCTATAAAAATATATTAAATTTCATAAATTTTAGTCTTGGAATATCATACTTTTAATAAAATATATTGCATTGTGACCTGAGACCACATGTATTAAAGTATAAAAAATTAGATGGGCGCCTAAATATGTCATATGGCTGTTTCTCTGGACTTTTTTTTTTAGAAACCCAGATACCACATCTTTTATTTTTTTAATTGATTAATAGTATTATGGTTACACCTTCTTCTTCATTAGTTATCGGCGCAAGAAGAAAGCCTGTTGAATATAAGCTAAGCCTTTAAAAGACACTAGTAAAATATCTTGAACTTTGAGGTAGTCCTTTGAGTTATGGGAGTTGTTAAAAATATCGTAAAAGATAAATGACATAGATGGTCTGAGTCCTGACTGAGGTGGGAAACCTGTTAGTCCTGGCTGAAGTCACTAAACGGGGTCACCCTGATTTGGTCAGAAGCACAGTGAGCCTCAGTTTCTTCACATGTCAGATGAGGCCATCTACATCATTGCAGACATGGTGGGGTTTTGACCACTGAAGACTTGTGGGTACCTCTCTCCATTTTACGTTAGTCTAAATTGCATCCATCTATTTGTGTATATACAAGTATTCCTGGGAGATATTGTGGGCTCAGTTCCAGACCATGTGAAGCAAAGAATGCAACAAAGCAAACATCACAATAAAGTGAATACTGTGATAAAGCAAGTCACACATTTCTTGATTTCCCACTGCATATAAAATTTTACACTATTCTGTAGTCTATTAAGTATATAATAGCATTGTTTCCTATAAACAATGTGTATAACTTCATTTAAAACTATTTTGTTGCTAAAAAATACTAACCATTACCTAAAAGTCAGAAAGTCATCTGATTTTCACTATCAGAAAGTTAGCATCTTTTTGCTGATGGAAGGTCTTGCCTTGATGTTGATGATTGCCTTTTGATCAGGGTGGTGGTTTCTTGTGGCAGTTTCTTAAAATAACCCAGCAATGGAGTTTGCCGCATCCCTTGACTCTTCCTTTCACTTGAATACTTAAGAGGCCCTTGTAGGGTTATTAATTAGCCTAGTTTCAATATTGTGGTAAGTATCTCAGGGAATAAGGAGACCCAGGGCAAAGTAGCAGGATGGGGAACAGCTGGTCAATGGAGCAGTCAGAACATACACAGTATGTATCATTTGTGGTCTTATGTGGGTGCAGTTCATGGCGCCCCAAAACAATTACAATAATAATGTCAGAGATCACTGATCCCAGATTGCTGTAACAAATATGACAACAGTGAAAAAGTTTGAAATGTTGTGAGAATTAGCAAAATGTGACACAGAAACATGAAGTACCAAATGCTGTTTTGGAAAAATGGTACCAACAGACTTGCTCAATACAGGATTCCCCCAGACCCTCAATTAAAAAAAAAAAAAAAAAAGCAGTATCTGCAAAGTGCAGTAAATGAAATGCGATAAAATAAGGTCTACTTGTACTGTGTTAGTGTACTAGGACTTCCCTACAAAATACCAGACTGGGAGGGTTGAATGCTAGCATTTATTTTCTCACAGTTCTGTAGCCTGTGAAGCCCAAGGTCAGGGTGTCAGCAGATTTGGTTTCTTCTGGGGCCTCTCTCCTTGACCTGCAGACCTCATCTTCTCACTGTGTCCTCACACGGTCCTTCCTGTGTGTGTGAACATTCCCAAGGTCTTTCCGCACCCATATTTCCTCTTTTTTTAAGGACACCGATCAGATTGGAGTAGGGCCCACCCTAGCAATGTCGTTTTAACTTCATCATCTCTTTAGAGGCCTGTTTCCAAATAGAGTCACATTCTGAGGTATCAGGAATTAGGGCTTCTACAGATGAATTTTGAGGAGACACAGTTCAGCCCATGATATCTATTTAAAATAGCATTCATTTAAAATTACTTATAGACTAGTACAAAGAGAAAACCAAAAATAGCCTTCCTAGTTAATGCCTGTTATTTAAAAGCATTGGGGTGGTAGGTACAGGAAAAGATAACTCAGACTGTATTGAGGTTGTAAAAGGAAGAATGACACCCTCCTAGCCCCCTCCTCCTACTCTAAGGCAGCTTCTTTAAAAACATTTACACCAATACATGTTTACTATATGGAGTCCAGGAGCATTTTTTTCTCGGCCCTAATGTATCATCCAGAGTACATATTATGTCACATGCTCTGAATTCGCCTTCTTTTAAGTGGCTATCCAATATTCTGTTGTGTGCATACCAGATTTTAATTTAACTAGTCATTTATTAATAGGCACTCAGGTTGTTTCCAACCTCCCCAGCCACCACGCCCCACCCCCCCGCTTTATAAACAATGGGGTTCTTTTAAATACGCATTGTGGAAAGAATAGTAACAGTTCACTTAATAAAAATAACTGGCACCCGATTTTGGTGACAACAGCCAATGTTTATCACCTTCCTGTTTCTTGGTTTTTACTGGGATTGTTGTTGTGAAAGGTGCTTGTCTTTCTCACCCTCCAGTCCCTGACCTTATGCTAATACCTCTTCTTCCTGCATAATGTGAAGGGAGGACCTTCTCTGGGTGGCCTTGGATCATCTCTGTACAGTGGTCCTTCCTCCTCAGGGGGAAAGGCTCTCCCAGCTCAACAGTCATAGGCTATTTCTAGTTAAGCAAAACCATTTTTCTTGCAAGAATTGCTGTTTCTGTGTCCGCAATGACACATGAATCCTTTCTGGCTGCTCCGACCCTTTGGACAGGGGCCAGCTTTCTAATGGAATGCGAACAGTCTTGCTGCTGATCAAGATTTACAGCTGAGACCAGGATGACCAGCCGCTCATTGGATTTGCAGACCCTCCAAGCTAACAGCAGCAGCTCCAAGATTAAGTGCAGAGCAGGGGCCCCAGCCCTGTTCTCTAGGCCCTCTCTCTGTCCCCAGACCCAGCCTCCTGGCCACAGGTATCATCTGGTGTTATTTTATAAGCTGTGCCACCATGCAGATGTTCTTTTCTGAAGAATTACTTTCATTTCTGACTCATTTCAGGAAATGAGGCAGTCTATCAGAAGTGCTCTTCATTTCCAGACCTCCAGAGAGTTCATTTTCTCCTGGGATTTCTAACCACATGTGGGCAGTGCTTTATTTACCCAGATGTGGGAAATAACAGTAATGAACAGCCTTCATCTGAAGTAGCCCTTACATCCCTGAAGAATCCCACGTGAGGGCCCAGAGGTAGCTTATGCTCTTATTAATGTAAATATTTCTGAGACTTTGGTTTCATGACGCTTGTAGACATGCTGTGTGTATGAGCTTGGTGCAGGCAAAATATAATTTAGCAACAGATTTAAAAGGTAGTCTGGAGCGTTTCTAATTACTGTTTGTTTAGTTCAGCATTGCCTAATAAGTGGATTTAAGTAACCTTGGGGGTAGGGAATGTAATGTTCATATTACAGTCAACCATGCAAATCAGATTCAGAGTATTGCAGAGAACACACCATGGACTCATTTTAAAGACGCAGTTCATGGAATTTTGAATTTAGAACTGAGAGCATTTTGGGATGGACGTTGTCTACCTGTCATGCATCAACGTGAATTATACACATATCCAAAATCAACCTTACTGTGGGGTACAACCCTGTATAAAATCTATTGGTAGCTTTTGACACTCAGTTCTTTTTTTTAATTTAACACAAAAAGTCTTATTCTTATGGGAGAAATGGGCTTTTCTTTCCTTCCCTTTTCCATCTTTCACTGGCCATATCGGAAACTGAAGTTGCGAGAAGGCCTAGAACAGTGGTTCTCAACCTGAGCTACACCGGGGAATCAGCCTGGGAACCTTCAAAAATACTGATGCCAGGCTCCCACCCCAGAGAGTCTTGCTTAATTTCTGGGAACGCAGGCTACACTGGGAGGATGTGACGGTGCACTAAGGGTTGAGAACCGCAGGCTTGAGGGCTCATCTCACCCAGTGGTTCTCAGCCTGGACTGCAGGTAAGGATCACCTGGAAAGCTGTTGCAAAATCAAAACCACATTTTGTGGGGGATCCAGGATCCAGGATTTTTAGAAAGCTCCCAGACGATTTCTGACGCACTGCAAGGGTTAAGGTCAACTGACACAATCTAACCATTCCATATCATAGATGAGGGAAAGGAAACTGGAAAGGTCAGATGGCTTGCTCAAGGTCGGATCCTGGTTGTTGTGCAGGCACGTCTGGAATTCAGGTCTGATGCCTTTGACTGGTTTGTCTGCTGCCTAGCCTGGCCCAGGTATATTTGTTTGTTTTATTTATTGATGCCTCCTCATCCTTTAGGTAATGTTCCTGCCTCCAAGAGGCCTTTAATGGCTCCTCCCACTCTCCCATCCAGCCTGGGTAAGATGTCCGTCCTTTATATTTAACAGCACCCTCCTTACCATTCCCCTTGGACTGTCAGCTCTAGAAGGACAAGATCCATGTCTTTCTTGTCCTTTTGGTAATTTGCTGGCATAGGATGAAGAAGTGCATGCTCCGTAGTGTCTTCACACGCTAGCAAGTTGACAAAAGGACAAAGACAGCAGCCTTGTCCTTCTAGAGCTGACAGTCTGAGGATAATATTTGGTGAATTGAAGTTCCCTAACTCTTTATTTGCCAGTTAGCCCTCATGAGTTGTTAAAAATAATCTACTCCTTTTGAAAGTAGCTTCTGAGAGCAAATGTTATTGTTTCCTCTCCAACTGCCCACTCTGCTGTGGGTCAGGATCTCAAACACAAAGACTGCCCACCCTTGCCTTGCAAGAGAGAGACTTGGGAGGGGGAGAGTTTATCAAGGAGATTTTGATGAAAAAGTAATGAAAGCAAGATTTCTGTGACTTTACCTGTTGCTCAGGGTAAAGCGTGTTTATAACATCTAGGGACTTCCAAATAACATACTTACAAGTGTACGTGGTGGTTGGTGGTGGTGGTGTAGTTGCTAAGTCGTGTTCGACTCTTGCAACCCCATGGACTGGGAACCTACCAGGTTCCTCTGTCCGTGGGATTCTCCAGGCAAGAATATTGGAGTGGGTTGCCATTTCCTTCTCCAGGGGATCTTCCCAACCCAGGAATCGAACCTGGGTCTCCTGTATTACAGGCAGATTCTTTACTGACTGAGCTACAAGGGAAGCCCTACACACAAGTGTGTGTAGCATCAGTGAAAGGGAGCACCTAGCGTTACCTTAAGACAAATTGAAAATAATACTCTTTTATAAAAAAAATTTTTTTTTTAATTTTCTTTATCATGTTGTGTATGTAACTGATTAACCACATCTACTAGCATAGCTGAATTAAATCCTTTGGCTTCTCTGGGTTAGTATTTTAAAGTCTGTTCAACTGATTAAAAGACTACTGGGGAGATCAAGATGGCAGAATAGGATACAAAACTCACTTTTCACATAAGCATATCAAAAATTACATCTACAAATAGAATAATTCTCACAAAAAACCAGCCAGACACTCGGGGAAGATCTCTTTAAATGACCAGAGCTGCTCAAGAAAGATCCCCATGGAACTGAGTAGGACTGAAAATAATGAGACCAGCTCCCCTGGCAGGGATCTATAAAGGAGAGAGTGTGTGCACAGGCAGGTTGCTTTGTGAAACTCCTCTGTCTGCTGGGACACCTGCCAGGACTGATAGGCAGCTGGGGGGGCGGGGACTCTGCTCTTGAGGAACATGCACATGCTGGCCTGCTAGCAGTCAGGACAGAGTGAGTCCAGCACTGACACTGAGGACTGCCACCTCGCTGCATTTCCAAGCCTGAAATGCATGCTAGGTGGGGCAGCTAGTATGTGCTAAAGTCCTAAAACTCCAGCGAAGGGACCCTGGGAGAAGACTTGGTCTAGCTTCATGGTGACAGCCTGGAGGACTTGAAGTGTGGTCCATTGTTAGTGCGAGCAGGGCAGGGTATGGGTCCACCAGTGGAGCTCCATTGTTATTGATAGCTACCTCATAGCGGGGCTCGGCTCTGGTGGTTTATGCTTTTGTAAGCATGTACAGGGTGGGGGTAGGGCTGACATCTGAGCTTATTAGCCATCCAAGAGTGGGGGCAGGTTTGAACAGCAGTGGACTTTGTTCATGCGCGTGTGACATGGCTGATGGCATCACAGAATCCCATGTCCTCGGTGGACAGTCCCGGGCAGGAGTGTGTCGCAGTTTCCTCCTCAGTAGGAGTGTTTCACCCACTTCACACCAAAGCTTGGAGCTAGATCTGGGGTGGACAGATCTAGGAAGAGACCTGACACAGAGGCAACGTAGGTCCCAGGCCACGGTTCAGTCACCTTAGTTTTTGGAGCCACAGTGCTCTGGCCCCTCCACCAGCTTAGCACTAGGTCTGGGATGAATATACCAGAGAACGGAATGTGACCTTGGGCTAATTTGGGCAAAATTGTGGATACCTGCGTGGGAAGCACGTAGGTCCACTGTGACGACATTCGTCTCACTTGCTTCAGCGCTCACCTCCTTAGGGGCAAATTATATATTTAAGGGCAGTGGAGCTTTATTGAACCTGACCCTCAGGATTTCTGCTCCAACAGCTGTGGAGCAGACCTCACAACTGAGAGGGCTGTGACAGCCATGGAGCAAAGAGGAGGCACTGCCCAATATCCAGTGCAGGAACTGGACACTAGAATGTCAGTCACACCCCCTATCAAGGGGATAATGCCCAGCATGCTCTGAGGAAAGATGTGGCAGGCATTTATACCAGAAATAGCCCCAGCACCAAAAATATTGGACACCCTATGCAGGAATGGATGTACTCAGTCCCTCAGTCATGTCTGATTCTTTGCAACCCCATGGACTGTAGCCTGCCAGGCTCCTCTGTCCATGGTATTTTCCTGGCAAGAATACTGGAGCTGGTTGCCATTTTCTCCTCCAGGGGATCTTCCTGACCCAGGGATCAAACTCATGTCTCCAGCATCTCCTGCATAGAAATAGAGGCAAGAATCTATAGGAAAGGGAAAAATCATAATAGGAAAGGCAAATATATAAAATGACTGAAGATCATTTAGTTGAGCCAGTACATAGATTAAAAAGAAAAATCAGAATTTTTTTTTTGTGAAAGTAGTTATAACTACAATTAATAGAAAAGATAAACAAGAAGAAATCAAATAGGACCTCAAAATCACAAAATGTGGAGGGAAGGGAGTAAAAAAAATCTTTTAGAATGTGTTTGAACTTATATGACTAATAGTCTAAAGCCAGTCATTATAGTTACAGATCACCATACTTAAAAACCAAGGTAACCACAAATCAAAATTATATAGTAGATTCACAAAAATAAATAACAAAGGAACTCAAGAATAATTCAGGAGGAAACCATCAAATCACAAAAGGACAAACAGAAGAAATGAACAAGAAGAATTACAAAGTCAACTAGAAAATAAGGTTTAAAATGGCAATTATATATTTATCAAGAATTACTTCAAATGTCTTTGGATGAAATGCTCTGAACAAAAGACATAGAGTTACATATTGGATTTAAAAAAAAAAAAAACAAGAACCTACAATATACTACCTATGAAGGACTCATTTTAGGCTGAAAGACACGCATAGATTGAAAGTTGGGGGATGGAAAAAGATATTTCATGCAAATAGAATCTGCAGGAAAATAGGGTTAGCAATACTCATATCAGACAAAGTAGGCTTCAAAACAAAGTCCATAAAGAAAGACAAAAATGGGATGGGGGGACACATGTATACCTGTGACTGAGTCATTTCAATGTATGGCAAAACCCAGCACAATATTGTAAAGTAATTAGCCTCTAATTAAAATAAATAATTTAAAAATACCAAAAAAAGACCCTACATAACAATAAAGATTAATACAAGAAGAGAATTTTACACTCATTAACATATGTACACCCAGTTTAGAAACACCTGGGCTTCCCTGGTAGCTCAGGTGGTACAGAATCTGCCTGCATTGCAGGAGACCCCGGTTCAATTCCTGAGTTGGGATGTTCCCCTGGAGAAGGGATAGATTACCCACTCCAGTACTCTTGGGCTTCCCTGGTGGCTCAGATGGTAAAGAATCTGCCTGTAGTGCAGGAGACGTAGATTCGATCCCTGAGTTGGGAAGATCTCCTGGAGGAGTGATGGCAATCCACTCCAGTATTCTTGCCTGGAGAATCCCCATGGACAGAGGAGCCTCATGGACTATAGTCCATGGGGTCACAAAGATTTGGATACAACTGAGTGACTTAAGCAGAGCACATAAAAGCACCTAAATTTGTAAAACAAATACTAACAGACATAGAGGGAGAAATTGACAGAAATACAGTTAGAGTTGGAGACTTTAATACTGCTCTGACATCAATGGACAGATCAACCAGACAAAATTAATAAGTCAACAGAGATATCAAATGACACAATTTAACTTACTTAATATACAGGACAGTACATCCAAAAAATACCGAATACACATTCTTTTCAAGTGCGCCTGAAACAGTCTCTAGGATTGACCACAAATTAGGACACAAAACAAGCCTCAACAAATTTAAGGGGATAGAAATTATTTCAAACATCATTTCTGAGCACAACGGAATGGAACTAGAAATCAACCACAGAAAGAAAAACAGGAAAACAAAATGCATCGAGACTAAACAACATTTTTCAGCAAAACCAGTGGATCAATGGTGAAATTAAAGAAAAAATAAGAAAATTCTTCAAGTTCAGTGACAATGAAAACACAACCTTACAAAAGTCTATAGGATGTAGCAGAAGCAGTTTAAGAGTTAGAACTGGACATGGAACAACAGATTGGTTCCAAATTGGGAAAGGAATATGTCAAGACTGTATATTGTCACCTTGCTTATTTAACTTATACGCAGAGTACATCATGCAAAATGCCAGGCTGGATGAAGCACAAGCTAGAATCAAGATTGCCAGAAGGAATATCAATAACCTCAGATATGCAGATGACACCACCCTTATGGCAGAAAGCAGAGAGGAATTAAAGAGTCTCTTGATGAAAGTGAAAGAGGAGAGTGAAAAAGCTGGCTTGATACTCAGCTTTCAAAAAATGAAGATTATGGCATCCAGTCCCCTCACTTCATGAGAAATAGATGAGGAAACAATGGAAACAATGACACTTTATTTTCTTGGACTCCAAAATCACTGCAGAGGGTGACTGCAGCCATGAATTAAAAGATGCTTGCTCCTTGGAAGAAAAGCTATGACCAACCTAGACAGTATATTAAAAATCAGAGACATTACTTTACTGACAAGGTCTGTATAGTCAAAGTTATGGTTTTTCCAGTAGTCATGTATGGATGTGAGAGTTGGACCATAAAGAAGTCTGAGTGCCAAAGAATTGATGCTTTGGGGCTATGGTGTTGGAGAAGGCTCTTGAGAGTCCCTTGGACTACACAGAGGTGAAACCAGTCAATCTGAAAGGAAATCAATCTTGAGTATTCATCGAAAGGACTGATGCTAAAACTGAAGCTCCAATGCTTTGGCCACCTGATGTGAAGAACTGACTCACTGGAAAAGACAGGTAATACCACCAAAATACAAAAAATCTGAAGAAAATGCTGTTAACAGTTTGTCAACCTAGAAGAAGTGGATGAGTTTCTAGAAATATATACCCTGTCAAAACTGAATCAAGAAAAAAGATACTTTGAACACACAAATCACTAAAAATGAAATAGAATCTATAATAATAATAAAGCTCCCTACAAACAAAAGTCAAGACCAGAACGCTTCACTGGGGAATTCTACCAAACATATAAAGAAGAACTTAAACTAGTCCTTCTTAAACTATTCCAGAAGATTAAAGAGAAGGGAATACTCCCAAATTCATCTGTGAAGCCACCATCACCCTTATACCAAAACCATACAAAGATTCCATGAAAAAAGAAAATGATGACAGGTAAATACCTTTGAATATAGATGAGAAAATTCTCAACAAAATATTACCAAACCAAATCCAAAAAAAAAACGATCATACACCATAATCAAGTTGGATTCATTCCAGGGTAGCAAGGATGGTTCAGCATGCACAAATCAATGTGATATACCACATTAACAAAAGAAAAGACAAAAATCATATGATCATCTCAATAGAGGCCAAACATTTTTTTATAAAATTCAACATCCGGTCATGATAAAAATCTCTCACCAAAGTGGGTATAGAGGGGACATTTCTCAACATGATAAAAGCAATTTATTACAAACCCACAACCCACATACTTAAGGTGAAAGCTGAAAGCTTTTTTACCAAATTCATGAATAAGACAAAGACACCCACTCTCACCATTTCTATTCAACATAGTATTGGAAGTCCTAGCTACAGCAGTCAGACAAACAAAAGAAATGAAAGTATCCAAATTGAAACGGAGAGGTAAAATTGTCATTATTTACAGATAACATGGTATTTTATAGAGAAGCCTAAATATGCCACATGGGAACTATTAGAGCTGATAAATTAAGCAAGGTAGCAGGATCCAAAATTAATATATAGAAACCTGTAGCATTTCTTTGCCCGACAATGAAATATCAGAAAGCAAAAGTGAAGATCTCATTTATAATCACACCAAACACATACATATACACACAGAGAAAAATCTAGGTGTAAACTTAACAAAGAAGTCGAAAGACCTCTTTGCTGAAAACTACAAAAGATTGATAAAGGACACTGAAGGTGATTCAAAGAAATGAGGGGAATACCATGCTCTTGGATTGGAAGAGGATGTAGCGTTGTTAAAATGCTCCTAATACCTATAGCACTCTACAGATTTAATATGACCTCTGTCAAAATTCCCAGGACATTTTTCACAGAACTAGAACAAATAATTCTAAAACTTATATTGATCCACAAAAAAACCAGAGCTGCCAAAGCAGTACTGAAGAAAAACAAAACTGGAGGTATAACCCTTCCAGACGTTAGACAGTGCTACAAAGGTATAATAATCAAAACAGAATGGTGTTGGCACAGAAATGGACATAAAAATCAATGGAACTATATTCAATATAATAAACCATAATGAAAATAATCTGAAAAAATATATATATGTACCTGAAAAATAAAAAATGAAAATAACAATGAAAAACCATCACTCTTCTGTCATCTCAGTTTGCTTAAGGTCATGTTTATCCTATTACCTTGTTATTTGAAAATTGGTTCCAGATTTTCATTATTTATGTTTACTATTATAGCCATTACAGAAATTTGTCTTAGAATATAGTCCGTATCTTTTTACCTTATAGGTGGCCTGGAGGCTCCACATAGGGTAGCAGAAAGTTGCTGTTTTTCTCATTTGGAGAATTTAGAGTTTAAAGTTTTTGGAGTCAAGTCTACCAACATGGCACCCCACTCCAGTACTCTTTCCTGGAGAATCCCAGGGACGGGGAACCCTGGTGGGCTGCCGTCTATGGGGTCACACAGAGTCGGACATGACTGATGTGACTTAGCCACTTAGCTACCAACTGGGCTACATTGTTGGGTAGATGTTAAGATGGATGTAGAGAGGTTGCAGTCAGTAGCCAGTAATGACCCATGTGTATGAAACCATTCTGAAGTCTTACTAAGATTTCATAGGTTCAGAGTTTTCATATTCCATGTAAGTGGCATGTGGCAGAGTATAAGTGAAGCCACTGTTCATTGGGAAATCTTCCTCAAACTAATGTCCTTAAAAATTTCTGGAGAAAGCTAAGTTACTTAGCTGGAGGTAAATACACAACATTTTATATTATAATTTCATTATATTGTGGAATAAAAGTCAACATTTGTATAACTTTTTAAGGTAAGAAATTTTAAAGAACCACTTTTAAAGTGGTTCTTTAAAAGAACCATTTTAAATTTCTTTAAAATTTTAAAGAAATTTTAAAGCACCACTTTTCCAGGCTCTTCTTTGCTGCTATTTGGATGAAAAATTAAACCAATATAGGTTTTTGCTAAGTAACCAACTTCTGTCTCACCAATTTTGAAGGCTCAGGAGTACATCCAAGGGGAAGGAGGGAAAGGAAGAGTCTACTAAATATGTAAGACACCATGTTTTCATCCATATTGTGCCATCAAATATGACTGCCCAGCAAATTAGGAATTATTCACATTGATTTTTGCATGTGAAGAGGTCTGTACTCACCTCTCCACTAGGGAGCAGAGCCAGAATCTGAATCCTGTCTGTCTGATTCCAGAGTCCTTGTATTTTCCCTTAACATGGCCTTTCATGAGAATGACGATATCTCCAAAAGAGCCTGTTTATTAACTCTGAGCATTTTCTGTGCTGGTGGAAGAAGGCTGGCCTTAGTTTCCCCTAGAGTTGTTATTAAACACCAGTAAGTTAACATTTACAGACTTACGTGACACAGTTAAAAGCACGTCCTCACAATATCTTAAAAAGTTCTGGTTTTAAAATGACATGTCGTTATTGTAGTGACCCTCAAGAGTTCCACTGTATTCATTGTCATGATTTTAAAGGGAGGAAAGGAATGGTCAGCAGTGGCTATTTTTAGCCACAAGACATACAGTGTCAGATATAATTTTGTGATCTCACTCAGACATCATGCCTTTGATTTGAGGGAGGCAGCAAAGCAAAATGATTGATAGTTTATGCTTTGCCCTGCAGTTCCTGAGCTGGAGAACCCTGGCCGTACTATATGCTGTGTGATGGTGGGCAAGAGACCTGACCTCTATGCCTTAGTTTCCTTGTCAGTAAGACAAGAACAGTAACAGCTTGATTGCTGTGTATCTGCTTACAACTTTGATAAAAGTGTCCCTATTCCAGGAATGTTATCTCAGAGCATCGTTCATTCATCATGAGTCACAGAGGCCCCTGTGCTTTCTTCTGGAGCTTGTGCTTATCTCAGCAGGCCTGGGCTTGGCCGACCACTCCCTCCTTCTTGAAATTCTTTCTTTCCTTGGTTTCCGTGATGCTTCTCCATCTTGATACTGCTTACAACTCCCTCATTTCTTCTGTCTCTTCTGCTGGATCTGTCTTTCCCCATTCCTGGTCCTCAAACTTTGCAGCCCCAAGGGCTTTGTTCTCTGTCCTATTCCCCATCTTAACTTATTCCTCCGTGATCTTCACTTCCAGGGCCTCAAAAACCTTAAACTGACATGTTGACTTCACAGACTTATCTTCAGTTCCTATCTCTCCCTTGCTTTGCAGCTGCCTGTTTAATCTCTTTACTTGTTTGTCAAACAGCCATCTCAATTTTGACACGTGCAAAACCCAGTTCTTGATTTCTTTTCTAACCCTGCATGCCTGTTGTTTCTCATCTCAGTTGCCCCGCTGAGAAACTGAAGTCTTTGATCCCTGCCTTTCTCTCCAATCTCATATGTGAGCCATTAGCATCCATTCCAAATGCAAGTGCTCCTAACCTCCCACCCACACTCCTAAATCCAAGTGCAGACTACCACCAAATCTTGTGGGAATTCTGCAACCACTGCCTAAGTGAGCCTCAGCTGTGTACCTTTCGCTCCAAGTTCAGACACAGTCACAGCGATCCTTCTGTGTTAGACTTTTATAAGATCTTCAGTGGATTCCCTCCAAATAGTGTACAGTTCAAACTCTCAGCTTTGTCTCCTACTTTATCTCTTCCAGCACTGCCTGTCTCTTGAAGTGCCCTGGACACACCAGACTCTCTCTGTTCCCTGACAAGCTGCACCCCCTAGCCCTACCCCAGAACACTGTCGTCATCCCCTCTCACCTCCCAAACCCCTCCTGTCTAGAATTCCTTCTCCTGCACTTCATTCAGTTCTCTCTCAAAGCCACCCACTCCGAGCTGGCCCTCTGACTCATTTGAAATATCAGTTACTCTGTGTCCTCTTCACATGCTTTACTTGTTTTCAAAACATTTCTCCCCATCTGAAATATGCAAATGGGTATTTGTTTATTGCCTCTGTCCTCTGGCATATTGGAAAGATCCCTAAGGATGATGTTCTGGTGCTTAATACACATTTTCTGAACAACTGAAGGAATAGGGAATTAATGCTCTGGTGTGTGTGCTCAGTCATGACAGTCGTGTCTGACTCCTTGTGACCCTATGGACTGTAGCCTCCCGGTTCCTCTGTCCATGGGATTCTCCAGGCAAGAATACTGGAGTGGGTTGCCATTTCCTACTGCAGAAAATCTTCCTGACCCAGGGATCAAACTTGGGTATCTGGCATCTCCAGCATTGTCAGGTGGATTCTTTTCTGCTGAGCCCCCTGGGAAGCCCCCTAGTTCTTTGGTAGCCCTGTATTAAAAATTAAAGAGCCAGATATCTTGTTAGACCCTAATATCCCTGTCTGTCTCTCCCCCCATTTTCTCTGTACCCTTTTAGAATTTCTAAAACGTCTAGATGTACTATAGCTCTTTATTACTCATGTTACCTTACCCTTGATGGTCTAATACCTTTTCTCATCACTCTTGTGTGGTTTCTCAGGGTCATTCAAGTTCTATGTGTCTCTGCCTCCAATAAGTACATTCCCATCCTGTCTTTCTAGATCCCTGATTAGCTTTTAGCACAGTTTTCCATTCTGTTCTTGAAATTCCCTTCTACCTACTAGCCATTTGATCCTTTGCTGGCATCTCCTTTTGGGGACCTCTGAATGTGGAGAATTCTTCAAGTTGTGGCTTAGACCTGCTTCTCACTCTGCACGCTTATTGGTTCCCAGGGCTCTGCTGCTGCTGGTAAATCACATCAGTCGTGTCCGACTCTGTGCGACCCCGTAGACGGCAGCCTACCAGGGTCCGCCGTCCCTGGGATTCTCCAGGCAAGAACACTGGAGTGGGTTTCCATTTCCTTCTCCAATGCATGAAAGTGAAAAGTGAAAGTGAAGCCACTCAGTCATGTCCGACTCAGCGACCCCATGGACTGCAGCCTACCAGGCTCCTCCATCCATGGGATTTTCCAGGCAAGAGTACTGGAGTGGGTTGCTCCGTCCCAGGGCTTTACACACCTTCAATTAGCTGATGACTCCCCATTGTACGTATGTGTCCAATACTGACCTCTTCTGACCTCCAGGCCCCACATCTGACTGCTTCCTGGACACTTCGGATGCCTTGTGCTCAAGGAGAACTCTTGATTCACTTCCAGATCCTATCTCCCTGAACCTGCCTTTCCACATCCCATCTTAATACCATCATCCTCCCCATTTGCAAAGTGTCAGAAATGGGGTATTATCCTGGGTTTCTACTTAATTGTCCTCCTTGGCTCCAGTACCTTTGTTGTTGTTCAGTTGCTGTGTCCGACTGTTTGCAACTGCATTGACTGTAGTATGCCAGGCTTCCCTGTCCTTCACTATCTCCTGGAGTTTGAGTCAGTGATGCTATCTAACCATCTCATCCTCTGCCATCCCTTCTCCTCTTGCTCACAGTCTTTGCCAGCATCAGGGTCTTTTCCAGTGAGATGGCTCTTGGCATCAGGTGGCCAAAGTACTGGAGCTTCAGCTTCAGCATCAGTCCTTCCAGTAAATTTTCAGGGTTGATTTCCTTTAGGAATGATTGGTTTACTCTCCTTGCTGTCCAAGGAACTCTTTGAGTCTTCTTCAGCACCACAGTATGAAAGCATCAATTTTTCAGTGCTCAGCCTTCTTTATGGTCCAACTCACACATCTGTACATGACTACTGGAAAAACCATCGCTTTAACTATATGAACCTTTGTCAGCCAAGTGATGTCTGTGCTTTTTAATATGCTCTCTGGGTTTGTCATAGCTTTTCTTCCAAGGAACAGGCGTCTTTTAATTTTGTGACTGTAGTCACTGTCTGCAGTGATTTTGGAGCCCAAGAAAATAAATCTGTCACTGCTTTCACTTTTTCCCATCTATTTGCCATGAAGTGATGGGACCAAAGGTCTTCCCTTGGTGGCTCAGTGGTAAAGAACCTGTCTGCCAATACAGGAGACATAAGAGATGTGAGTTCGATCCCTGGGTCAGGAAGATACCCTGGATGGTAACCCAATCCAGTATTCTTGCTTGGAGAATCCCATGGACAGAGGACAGAATCCCATCCACAATCCAATCCCATGGACTGGTGGGCTACAGTCCGTGGAGTCCCAAAGAGTCAGACACAACTGAAGTGACTTAGCAAGCAACACGAATGATGGGACTGGATGCCATGATCTTAATTTTTTGACTGTTGAGGTTCGAGCCAGCTTTTTCACTCTCTCTTTTTTTTTAACCTACATCAGAGGCTTCTTGGTTTCTCTTCCCTTTCTGCCATTAGCATGTTATCATCTGTATATCTGCAGTTGTTATTTCTCCTGGCAGTCTTGAGTCCACCTTGTGAATCATCCAGCCCAGCATTTTGTATTATGTACTCTGCATAGAAGTTAAATAAGCAGGCTGACAGTACACAACCTTGATGTACTCCTTTCCCAATTTGGAATCGGTCTATTGTTCCATGTCCGATTCTAATGGTTGCTTCTTGACCTGCATACAAGTTTCTCAGGAGGCAGGTCAGGTGGTCTGGTATTCCCATCTTTAAGAATTTTCCAGTATGTTTTAATCTATACAGCCAAAGGGTTTAACATAGTCAATGAAGCAGAAGTAGGTGTTTTTCTGGAATTCCCTTGTCTTTTCTATGATCTGGCATTTGATCATAAATGGATGTTGGCATTTGATCTATAGTTCCTCTGCCTTTTCTAAATCCAGCTTGTACTTCTGAAAATTCTCGGTTCATATACTGGTGACGCCTAGCTTGACGGATTTTGAGCATTATCTTGCTAGCATGTGAAATGAGTTCAGTTGTATGATAGTTTGAGCAAAGACTTGTCCTCCGTTTCATTGTCACAATATGGTGAGGAAACGGAGGCTCAGAGAAGTTACATGTGTGCCCAAGGTCACACAGCTTTGTGTCTGCTCTGCCACAGTGTGACCCCTCACTGGCATTACCTCATGAGTCTTTGCACCAACACTGGATTTGCCTAATGAAAAGCTTCTTGCCCTCCACAAGCTGCTATTTGAAAGGGAGCCACACAGGTAGTGAGGTGAGGTCTCCGGCTGCCCTATGGGAGCTGTTTGGGGGACAAGCCCTTCTCAGGACCAGTGCTTACTGCTGATCTGTGGAGCAAGTGACACCTTTAGGAAACAGGTGGCGGTTGGTGCCAGCGGCAGCCTGACTCACCGTTGACAGTGTCTAGCAACTGGTCTGTTGTGTCTCGTCTTGCCACGGCGTGTGCATGCATGCTTCGTGGCTTCAGTCATGTTAAACTCTGCGACTTCATGGACTGTAGCCTACCAAGAGCCTCTGTCCATGGGATTCTCCAGGCAGGAGTCCCGGAGTGGGTTGCTATTCCCTTCTCCAGGAGACCGTTCCCAACTCAGAGATCGGCAGAGCACTCAGAAACACTGAGATGCCATTCTCTGCTCACCCGGCAGTGCGTGTGTCCCTTCCCCCCACCTCCTCTTCAGCCTCACTTCATTCCTCAGCCTCTGACTCCTTCAGTCTTCAGCTACACTGACTGCTTTTAGTCATATCCTTCAACACAGCAAGGTTTCCGATTCAGAACCCTTGGCTTGCTTCCCCGCCTGCCTTCCCCTCCCCCTGCCACCCCAATCCTGAATGCTCTTTCTTTCTGAGTGTTCTTCCTTTAGTCCTGCATAACCAACTCTGTCTCATCCCTTAGGTCTCAAATATCACTCCTCAGGGAACCTCCTCTGATCTGACCGCACTACTCAAAAATTCTTATTTTCTCTATTATTCTCTACCATGACCACTGTATTTCCTTATCCCTAAGCAGAATCAGTTACTTATAAAGGATTTATGTTTAGTTGTTATTATGGAATATAACTTCCCTGAAAAGAGACTTCTGCTTTATTAGCTGTTGCATCTTCTGCCTCTCTCACAACACTGATGCACAGTAGGTGCTGGAACATGGATTCTTGTGTGATATGTGTCTGTCATGAGATGTTTAACATGAGCTCTCGCCGCTCACCCCCACCACATTTTTCTAATGGAAAAGAATTAAGCTTTTATTTTTGTCAAAGTTTTGTATAGTTTATAGCATTTTACATAATTAGAAAATTAATATTCAAGATTTGTTATGAAAAATAGCAGCATCTCCTCTTTCATTTTCTATTCCCCAGAGGCACATGTTTTCAACTTTATCTCATTATTTTAGTAATTACTTCTATATCTTTAATTAACATATTTGTGTTGTTACTTATCTATTTGTTTTATTTTGAGGAGTTATCAATTGCTGAAAAAGTGAGTATTTAGCTTCCTTCATCTGCCCTTGCCCCCTCCCCTCCTCACACACTTTCCAGCCCCCACCCTCTTAGCTGTGTTATATTGTAATTTGTATTGTATTGTAATTTTGGTGAGATCAGTAGGCAGTGTTTGTTATAGCTCGTGATACTTTCTACAGAAGAGCCCTGTAATGTCGTTTGATTACTTTTCCTCTCAAGACGGCCCAGCGGATACTGACTTTTTTAATCTCTTAATTTTTTATGGACTTATGCATATTCAGCCTCAGACTCTACCCCAGTTGTAAATCTTCTCCCTAAATTAGCCGACATAGAGGATCTACCAGGTTCATCTTTGGGGGAAACTCCTCCCAGAGCCTCTGATCTGTCTCAGTTGCTTTCTCAGTCATAAAACAGCTGAGGCTTCCCTTTTGCTGCCCTTCTGAGGTCTCCTTTTGCCTCTACTGTTTTGGAGCTGTCAGTCTCTGGAACTTATAACTTATTCTTTGTCTATGACTTCATTTTGGTGGAGCACATTCTCCAGTTTCTTATGAAAAAGTGGATGTGAGAGGTAACTTTTTGGGACTTGTAGATCCGACATTGCCTTTGTTCTCCACTGGCATTTAATTGATGGCTTGACTAAGTTTATATTTCTAAGGCAGAAATCACCTGTTCTCAGAATTTTGAAGTTTCTGCCATCCATAGTTACATTTGAGAAATTCCTGTCATTCTGACTTAAAATCCTTCATATGAAAGCTCTTTCTCTGGGAATTACTATGATGTACCTTGGGTGCGCTTACAGATGGCTCAGTGTTAAAGAATCCACCTGCCAATGCAGAAGACGCCAGTTCAGTCCCTGGGTCAGAAAGATCCCCTGGAGAGGGAAATAGCAAGCCACTCCAGTATTCTTGCCTGGGAAATTCCATAGACAGATGAGCCTAGCAGGCTACAGTCCATGGGGTTGCAGAGAGTTGGACACGACGAAGCACCCACTCAGGCACGTACTTTGGTGTAGGTCTGTCTGCATTTTATATGCTGGAAACCCAGTTGGCCTTTTTACTATGGAAACCCCATTCTCCCACATCCTACTTCTGTCCTTTCTGTAAAGGAAAAACAATGTCCTTTAATTCTGGGAGAAAATGTCCTTTGATTTTGAAAATCACAAGTACTTCTTTTCTTTGACTATGAACACTGTTATTTGGATATTAGCTGTCCTGATTTGGCCCCTAAACTCTCTATCTTTCCTGTTTTTCATCTCTGTCATCCTGTTCAACTTTCTTGGACATTCCTGAATTCTCTTTCAGGCCATCTATTGAATTTTTAATCTGCCTTCATTTTAAATGTCTGTGAGCTCTTTTTCATTCTCTGTTTCTCTTTCTTTAATAACATCTTGTCCTTATTTCATGAATATACTTTTCTCAGATCTCTGAAGATGCTTGAGTCTTTAATTTTATTTTTAGATTTCATCTTTTTGTGACTTTCTCTTTCCTCTAAATTGCTTTGGTGTTTCTCTACTATGTGCTTACCTTAATATCTGGGAAGTCTTTCTGTTTCCTCCTGTTTTAGATTAGCTTTGAAAGTGAATGGGGTTTGGCAGTTTGGGGCTTCATTCTATGGCGACCAAGCTACACTGTTTGTTTTATTTTGGAAATCTTGCTGTTAGTATAGTTATGTCCTTTTTTTTTAAATGAGCCTAATCAGATTCCCTGGAGAAGGAAATGGCAACCCACTCCAGTGTTCTTGCCTGGAGAATCCCAGGGATGGGGAAGCCTGGTGGGCTGCCATCTATGGGGTCACACAGAATTGGACACGACTGAAGCGACTTAGCAGCAGCAGCAGCAGCAATCAGATTCCCAGTGAAAATATGACTAGTCAGAAAGCCAAGTTGAAGGCTGGTGGCCTCTCTGTTGAGCAGTAATTTTTCATGTAATCTCTTCAGTATGGAATCCCTTTCCCAACTATGCCTAGACTCCTCTAGTCCAAAGATCCTTTATTGGCTGTTTTCAGGAGATACATTTCTAGTCTTCTCCCAGGTGGCACCTGGGGGGTTGAACAATTACTTGTCTTCAGGGATTAAGGGAGAGTACTGAGGGTCTTAAACTTCTTAAGCAGACTTTCAGCCGTTGCCCTGCCCCACCTCTACCACCAGTTCCAGAGGAACCTGGTGCCACCAGCCTCGGAGTCTTAGGGATTTATCATTTAAATGGGGCTGTTTCTAAGTGGTCCCAGTTTGGGACTGAGCTTTCTCTAGTCTATTCAGCCAGTTGCCGTTTGTCTGTTTGCTCTCCATCTTTCAAAATTGTGTTACTCTCTCTAGTTCTGTTTTCTGTCTTTATCTCTTTTATGTTCTTGTATTTGAAGAGGGAACAGAACTAAATGCATATGTTTAGTACTTCTTTAAATAATTGTTAATGAGGCATTTGATCATGCTTGTGAAACAGATTTCTACATATGCTCTGAATCTCCAGTTTCACCAAATTCACTTCTTTCCTTACTTGCAGTCAGAGTTGGGGGCTGGTGTGTGGTGGAATGTTCTCTGGGCTGGGATTTAGGAGACTTGGGGTCTATCCCCAGATTTGCTGCAAACCATTTAATCTTGGGTCTGCCGCAATTGCTCAAGTGATAAAATAATCCTCCTGCAATGCAGGAGACTCAGGAGAGGTGAGTTTGATCCTTGGGTAGGGAAGATCCCCTGGAGGAGGAAATGGCAACCCACTCCAGTATTCTTACCTGGGAAATCCCATGGACAGAGAAGCTTAGTGGGTCCATGGATTGGCAGAGACAGACACGACTGAGCATGCATGCATGCATGCATTTAATCATGAGCATTCTCTGTCATCATTATTTCCTCATCTAGAAGACCAGGGAATTGAAATAGATAATTGTCAGGTCTCTTTGTACCCATAAGTTTGTTTTATCTCTAAATGGATACTTACGTGTAACTGAGCACTAGATTTAGTAACAAAATTGCAGCAGCCAGCTGAAAAAATCCAGAATGTAAGCTTCTCCTTGTATTTGTCAGTTTCTGTAACTCTGACATCTTTGAAGTCTCAAGTAAAATTGCAGCCCATATTTCATGAACAAGAAACTGTTAAAAGGTTAAAAATTCTGATTTTTTTTTTCCCTCTGTGCTATTTTCAGGCGATAGCAGTTCAACTCCAAAGCATACTTGGATTCAAGTTCTCATAAGTAGATAAAGTATTAGTTTTGAGCCAGGAGGACAAGAAAGATAATAAAGAAAGAAGTCTATTTTTCCCCTTTTATCTTGTGGCAAGGATGACTGTCTTGATTGTAACCCACAAGGAAATGTGCCCTTCCCATCCCAGCCATGTGTGAGTAGATAATAGCCCATCTATATTTCCTCTCTGCTCCATGTTGCTGTTTCTCAGTCAGATGGAAAGACAGAGTGGACATTTCACGTCAGTATGGTTTTGACTGACGGGTGTGATCGCTAACCCAGTGTGCTCAGCAGTGGTCAGTACAGTGACTAGGGAGAAAATGTGGTCCATGAAGCCAGTGACTTGTGTCTCAAGAGACCAAACTTCCTTAGAGCAAAGAGAGCCACCCCTCCTCCGCTTACTAAGAGAGGATCTTCATTGGTTGGGGTGTAGGAATTATTTCATCAAAGTCCTCCAGTTATTATGAAACACTTGTTTCTCGTACTGACTCCGGGGAACTGTTTCTCAGGAGCAAGAGGTCAAAAAGAAAAACGATCTTGAGCATTGAAGGAGTTCAGGGCAAAGCCAGCAGAAAAGAAACTGAAGCACACACACCTAATGGCTCTCATCAATCACAGATAAGGTTTCTACTCCTCACTGCTTTCTTCATGTCCTTAGTCACACCCTTTCCCCTCGTGCTTAGTAGAGCATCTCCGTAAACCAGAGAGGAAGTGGAAGCCTTCAGGAGATGCTCTCAACTGCTTTTTGTTCTTTTCCATATATAAATGTGTGTGTGTGTGTGTGTGTGTGTGTGTGTGTGTAATGTACATGTAAATTTTTGTTTACACTCATCTTTGCTTCTCTGATTGAGGTTCACCCCCTCTCTCCATCAGTGCTCCCTCCTACCTGTTTTTCTTTCACTCTTGCCTATCAACATGTGTGTGTATATGAATACATAATATATACCATGGGAATATATATTTCATCTTACAAAACAAAGCACAACAAATAAAAATATACCTTCCTCAACTCTACGGCCATTCTAAGTTCTGCTGTATCTTATTCATTTATTCTATGTTCAGTAGTCCAGTATTTATTAGGGTCAGTTGAATGCAGAGACCTTGACTAGGCACTGAGGGTCTGCATCAGATTAAATAGACATGACCCCTGCTCTCATTGTACTTACAGTCTCTTTTTAACCACACTTCTTTTAAAAATTATTGTTCTTATTTTCCCCCATTACAGAAATAACACATGCCTGTTGTCATAAATTTGAAAATCTCTTCTTAATGGGAAGCCACTAAAGGGTTTAAAGTAGAAGAGTACTTGGTCAGAACTGTATTTTCAAAGGTCTCTGGCTGCTCTAGGGAGAAAGGATTGGGAGGGGCAAAAGTTGCTGGCAGGTCAGGAGATTAGTGCTATAGTCCAGATAAGGGCTCCTGGAGGCTTAGCAGTGTAAGATGAGAGAGGAAGACAGCATCAAGAAACACAGAGCACCATACGCTGGTGATGTTGGCTGTGGGGATGAGGCGGAGAAGGGAGTCCGGGAGGACACGCAGGCGTCTGACTGGATGAGCTGAATAGATGGTGGTGCCATTTACTGAAACCAGAAGTAATGGAGAAAGAATAGCTCTGTGTGTGTTCACACGCATGTGTAAACATAAGTTCTGTATGAACACTGCATCTGAGATGCCTGGGAGATTTCTCAGTCAAGTCATCCCATAGGCAGTTGGATGTATAAACCTGGTGTTCAAAAAAAACATCAGAAATAGAGTGATGCACTTGGAAACTTTGGCCTAGAGGTGTTAACAGATGCTACTGGCACATTACAGAGGAATGGGCCTCAGATAGAGCCCTGGATATTTTTAGAAGTGAACGTTCAGTTAGGGCAGAGGCACCAACAGAAGAGACCAGAAGAGATGTAAGAATCTCCAAGGGAAGGAAAGCAAGGGATGAGAATCTTCATAAGAGATCACGGTCACATGGTCAGTTATGTTAATGGCTGTTCAGATGTCACTAAGGTAAGGGGGAAAAAAAGCACATTAAGTTTATCTGTGTGCGCCTCATGCATGACTTTAGCTAGAGCCAGGTGCCAGGTAGTAGAGGCTGATCCCCACCGGAGGCCCACCAACTCACCCAGTGCCCTGGTGGGAGTAAGTAAGGATTTTGGACTGTTATAATGCAGTAGCGGAGAAGGCAGTGGCACCCCACTCCAGTACTCTTGCCTGGAAAATCCCATGGACCGAGGAGCCTCGTAGGTTGCAGTCCATGGGGTCGCTAAGAGTCAGACACGACTGAGCGACTTCACTTTCACTTTTCACTTTCATGCATTGGAGAAGGAAGTGGCAACCCACTCCAGTGTTCTTTGCCCGGAGAATCCCAGGGAGGGGGAGCCTGGTGGGCTGCCGTCTATGGGGTCGCACAGAGTCGGACACGACTGAAGCGACTTAGTAGTAATAGTAGTATAATGCAGTAGATGCAGTGGGAAAGGTCGATAAACTTGTGTTTCCTTTTTATGGTAGTGTCTTGTCTTTATTGTTTTATTCTGCTTACTAAAACAGTATGTACTCACGATAAAATCTTTAAATTAAAAAAATAGGACTGAGACTCACGTCCATAATCACATTCTCTCATTTCTCTCACATAGTCACATTTATACCACTGTTTATAATTTGAGGCACATCCTTCAGAATTTTCGGTGCATGTGCTACCACATACATACACTTTTTAAAAATTGGGTTTATTGCTATATAGTCTGCTGAAGCTTGTATTCTTAGAATCTTATCCATATATTCTTTTTCTATTTTTATTTATTTTTTTAAACTTTTTATTTTATATTGGAGTATAGCTATTAGCAATGTTGTGATAGTTTCAGGTGTACAATCTGTGTATTTTAGGCATGTGGCTACATGCAGCAGATATATAGTATTCTGTTGTGCTGTAGTATTCTCTGGATATTTGAGTTTTATTTAGACATTTTTGCTCCCTCACATAATGTTCCTTAGAACATACTTGTACATATTACTTGTGTATTTTTTCATATGTGTACACAAATTTCCATTTAACAAATTCCTAAAGTGGGGGCAGAGGGCATGCACATTTGACATTTTGATCCTGCTATGTTGCCAAGGAAAAAGGGTTTTTTTTTTGTTTGTTTGTTTGTTTGTTTAAGATGGAAGAATTTTGAGCATGAAAAATGTCCATAAGGGGCAAATACCAGTAGATTGAAATCACGGAAAAAAGTGCTGAATGGCTGAATGTTCACTCATGAGAAGCTGAGTGGGAATGGAAACCAAGCCATGAGAGAGGCTCTAGGCTGAGGAGGGTGGGCACAGTGAAGAGGGCCGGAGGGCAGGGTCTGCAGCCACTCTCATCCCCAGAGCTTTGCCCTGTGCTGGTATGTGGCAGACATGCAGCAGATACTTGCTGTTTGAATGAACAAATGAATGTAGTTTGGTTAATGGGGCAATAGAACTCAGTGATGTTTTCATTTGAAAGCATCTAGTTTTCCACTGTCTCTCCCAAATAGAAGGTTAAGATTTCCTACTGAAATTGGTGAAAGAGGAGCTACAGAGCTTAAAGGGCCTTCTAGCTTAGTGACCCCAGATGCCCAGGTCAGTCAGGACTCCTGGTCTAGGTATCTCTTATCTTTCTTTCCAATCAGCCTGTTGATTCTAAGGCCTTAATATCACTGAACTTCATCTAATTCTGTTTATTCCCACTACTACTGTCATTATGTTATTTAGATTGATGAAAAAGTAATTGCAGTTTTGGACCATGAATTTGAAATCATTATAACTAGGCTGAAACACACCTTTATTAATCAAAATAGGAACCATTACAACCAACACATTTTTGCCAACAAGAAATGTTTGTTTATTCTTGTAACATAAAAATCTGCACCTCGGGATTCAGTGAACTCTTGGAAAGCATTTTCTGCCTCCTGCTGGTTGTGGAAGCATTTTCCTTGAAAAAAATTTGTCAAGATGCTTGAAGAAGTGGTAGTTGGTTGGCAAGAGGTCAAGTGAATATGGCGGACAAGGCAAAACTTTGTAGCCCAATTTGCTCAACTTCTGAAGTATCGATGTGCAGTCAGGCGTTGTCATAGAGAAGAATTGGGTCCTGTCTGTTGAACTATGCCGGCTGCAGGCATTGCAGTTTTCGGTGTATCTCATTGATTTACTGAGGATATTTCTCAGATGTAATGGTTTCACTGCTGGGATTCAGAAAGCTATAGTGGATCAGATGGGCAGCAGAGCACTAAACAGTGACCATGACTTTTTTTTTGGTGTAAGCTTGACTTTGGGAAGTGCTTTGGAGCTTCTTCTCGGTCCAGCCACTGAGCTGGTTGTCACCAGTCATCATATAAAATTCACTTTCCATCGCATGTCACAATTCAATTGAGAAATGGTTCATTGATACGTAGAATAAGAGAAGACAACACTTAAAAACCTTGACCTTTTTGATTTGTGGTCAGCTCACGAGGCGCCCACTTACGGAGCTTTTTCACCTCCAGTTTAGTTCCAGTGTGGATTTTGTTGTCATAGCTGACTCTTAGATGGTCTCCTGTTTCCTCAGGGCTCATGTTAGAGGCAGCCTCCTCCAGCCCAGCCAAGCGGCTCAGGAATCTCTTCTGTTCCCCAACCCTGTGCAGGCATCTGTTCTCTCTGGATGTCACTTGTGTGTTTATTTACCTAAAGGCCACATGCCAGTGTCTTAATGGCTGTTTTTACTAAGCTGTAGTGCTTAGTTCACATTGCATGCTAAATAAATGATAGGTATTATTTTGTGTGAACTAACTATGCTTATATAAACTTGCTACAGGGACAGGAAGGACCAGGAAAAAAAATAGGCATGAGATAAGCTCACAGAGCACCAGTAACATAAGACATTTGATCCTGGAACAAGTCTTAGGATTCTTAATCACTGCTTGGGGAGAGGCAGTCATTTGTATTATGATTTCTGTTATTAGCACATTAAATACATATATTGAGAAATTTTAAATATTTTCTTCTCTAAGGTGATTTCCCTGGGTTCAGGTGATCTTTTTGTTTTGGACGTCTCATTAAAGAACTATCTGGTGATATTTTCTAGAGTAGAAATGCCTGAGCCATCTTAGCTGCTTCTGGCCAGCTGGAGGATAATCACAAGGCTGAAGTCCCTAATGGGATTCTAAAAGAAACAGCTTTCCAGCTCATTAAAAGAGCTCCTAAATTGGGGTGGAATGTTCCTGTCTGGATCTGCCTGCCTCCCCTGTCACCATGCCCCACCCCCAGCTGCCAGGGAGAGGAGGAGGAGGTCTGTACCAGCTGGCAACTGAACTAGTATTTCAAGTTACACAATCAGAGCTTAATGAACGAAGAGACATGAGGAGTTGGTTATTCTTCTGTGGAGCAAAGAGCATGGGTTCAAACCTTCTAAAGCATTACATTCCTAGCTAAGAAGCACTGTGCTCAGAAGACTGTGAGAGTGAGGATTGGGAATCATCCACGTCCCTAGGCCCATCTAGAGCAGTCCTCGTCGCTAGGGCTGCAGTCCTGCAGAAAGAGCTCAGCACCCTGGGACTCGGGCAGATACTTCTTGCTATGATTCCTCCCTTCACATCCAAAATCGGAGCTTCCTTCAAACAGCCACCTGTTAATAGTACAGTTTCCAGGTCCTCAGTTAGGACGGTCATGGCCCTTGCCACTCCTTCAACAGAAGGGCCCAGGTCTAGGTGTCCCACCTTTGGGCAGCCCTGGCTATTAGAGGGTGAACGAGGAAGAGGATGAGGCTTGTGTTGCTGGGCTGTCCTTTATTTTCTTATCCCATTTTCCTGGAGCTGTGGCAGCACTAGAGGCTCTTTAGATGGGAATTCAGTCACCTTCATGGCGTGGACCTTCAGTTCTATTTAGCCTAAGATAACGTCCTGAACTATTAAAAACTGATGCATTTGGAAGAAATTTTTGTTGTCTCAGCCTGCTATTCAACTGGTGGCTTGAAAAATGTGTCTATATATTCAAACTTTAAATAATGCACAGAAATATATAAATACTAATATAGTAGGGAATGCATAAAAATTGGATTTACATTTCTTCATTTTCAGTATTAGACTGAATTTACAAACACCTTCCTAATTTTTTGATACAAAGATTTAATAAACTGCTGTCAGCATTCTTATTCTGTGACATATTCCAAAGGCTGTATTCCTTTTTTTTTAATTGAAAAGAGCTTCAGGAAGGTTCAAAGGTAACATTTTCCCCTCTCTCATTATATAATACTTGTAGCTAATATTTATCTAATGTTTACTCTGTGCAGGTGCCATGCTAAACATTTTACAGCTCATTTCTTTTGCCAAACAGCCTTAAGAGGAAGTATCAATACTATTAGCCCCATTTTTCAGTGTAGACTCTGAAGCATAGAAAGGTTGGTTAAGCTGCCAAAAGTCACCGAGTTAGGAAGTGATGGGTCTGGATTTGAATTTGGGTCTGTCTGACTCCAGCAGGCAGCCAGTCTTGGAGAGGTCAGACATCCGTTTGGCCAGTCATTCAGCAGAGAATTGCGGAGCGTCTGCTGTGGCCCAGACACTATCCTAGGTGCTTGGGATTCAGCTACAAACAGGGCACAATCTCTGCCCTCGTGGAACTCACATAATCTGAAGAACTGAAGTGAAAGTCACTCAGTTGTGTCCGACTCTTTGCGACCCCATGGACTATACAGTCCATGGAATTCTCTAGGCCAGAATACTGAAGTGGGTAACCTTTCCCTTCTCCAGGGGATTTTCCAGACTCAGGGATTGAACCCAGGACTCCCACATTGCAGGCAAATTCTTTACCAGCTGAGCCACAAGGGAAGCCCAAGAATACTGGAGTGAGTAACTTATCCCTTCTCCAGTGGATCTTCCTGACCCAGGAATCGAACTGGGGTCTCCTGAATTGCAGGCAGATTCTTTACCAACTGAGCTATGAGGGAAGCCCTCACTTACAATCTGTAATAAGTGATTATTAAGTACTAAAGGAAAGGTGAGCAAGGGCTCTACTCTGGGGCTGTGTAATTTAGGATTTGATGGACAGTGTCTCGGAGGCAGGGGTATTTTACAGAGACTTGAATAATGCAGGAAAGCAAGCTATCCAAGGCTGCTGCTGCTGCTAAGTCGCTTTAGTCGTGTCCGGCTCTGTGCGATCCCATAGACGGCAGCCCACCGGGCTCCACTGTCCCTGGGATTCTCCAAGCAAGAACACTGGAGTGGGTTGCCATTTCCTTCTCCAATGCATGAAAGTGAAAAGTGAAAGTGAAGTCGCTCAGTCTCGTCCTACTCTTAGCGACCCCATGGACTGCAGCCTACAAGGCTCCTCAATCCATGGGATTTTCCAGGCAAGAGTACTGGAGTGGGGTGCCATTGCCTTCTCTGTATCCAAGGCTGCTGATGCTGCTGCTAAGTCGCTTCAGTCGTGTCCGACTCTGTGCGACCCCATAGACCACAGCCCACCAGGCTCCCCCATCCCTGGGATTCTCCAGGCAAGAACACTGGAGTGGGTTGCCATTTCCTTCTCCAGTGCATGAAAGTGAAAAGTGAAAGGGAAGTCACTCAATCGTGTCCAACTCTTAGCACCCCATGGACTGTAGTCCACCAGGCTTCTCCGTCCATGGGATTTTCCAGGCAAGAGTACTGGAGTGGGGTGCCATTGCCTTCTCCGTATCCAAGGCTAGTATAATACAGGTACAAGCACAGCCTGTGAGCTCCTGGGTTCAAATTAGGATTGTCCTGCTTATGAGCTGTGTAATCTTGGGAAAAATCCTTGGCTTCTCCATGCCTCCTCATCAGTATAAAAGAAACTATTATATAGTACTTATCTTTACCTTTTTAGGGCAGTTGTGAGGAGGAGATGGGTTCATATATAAAAGGGACTTAGCACAAAACAGGCGCTGGAGCATAGTAAGCACTTTCCAAGTGTTAGTCTCTATTGTCTAGGCCCAGTGGGAATGGTGACATGTAGCTGATTTCTGGGTAGATTGTGAAAATTCAACTAATGTGATTTATTGAGGAGCCAAATGTGGGGGTAGTGAGAGAGTCATTTCCTAGGCAGGTTGATAGGGAGTCTAGGGGTCCCCAAGGAGAGAGGGGTCTGGAATTCTCAAGGAGGAAAAAAAGACAAACTTTTTTTCTTTCTCCACATTCCTTAGGATTATATACCAATAATGTATCCTGCCTAAGGACAGTCTTTGGATTCAACCTTCTGTTATTTTAAAATGTTAATTATGGGAGTATACCTGGTCTTTACAAGGATGTATCTTGCCTGAGGACAGTGTTATCTTAAAATGTAAATTATGGGAGTAGGTCGGAGGAGGTCTTTACAACCTCCAGACATTCTTTGGATTATATAACCTCATTGTTAACACTAGCAAGCGGGTACTCTTTCTGCCCCCTTCTGATGCCTATGTCAGAAGCTTTCTCTATCTCCTTTATACTTTAATAAAACTTTACTACACAAAAGCTCTGAGCGATCAAGCCTCGTCTCTGGCCCCGGATTGAATTCTTCTCCTCCGGGGGCCAAGAATCCCGGTGTATTCGCGTGATTCAACAACAACCTTTCAGTAGGAGAGTTGGGGGTCAGGGATGATTCTAACAGTTTTGGTCTGATTAATTTGACAAAATTACTGAGATGGGGGAGACTTGGGGTATAGCAAGTCTTTTGTAGAGGGCTTTTCTGGTGGCTCGGATGGTTAAGAATCTGCCTGTTATGTTGGAGACCAAGGATCAAGCCCTGGGTTGAGAAGATCCCCTGGAGAAGTGAATGGCAACCTACTCCAATATTCTTGCCTGGGAAATTCCATGGACAGAGGAGCCTGGCAGGCTGAGTCCATGGGCCCCCAAAGAGTTGGACATGACTGAGCAACTAACCCTGTTTAGTGTTCTCTGTGGTTATTGATAATTCACTATTCACAAGTCTTTTATAGAGCGAAGGCAGAGTGCAGGGCAGAAATCAACAACTTTGGTTTGAGCATGTTAAGGCTGAGCTGCTTCTTGACATGTTCACATTTATATTATGTTCACTGTGGAAATTTTGAAAAATATATACAAGTAAAAAACACCTGTGTAATATTGCTCTCTATAGCATCGGACCTTGCTTCTACCACCAGTCACATCCACAACTGGGTATTGTTTTTGCTTTGGCTGCGTCCCTTCATTCTTTCTGGAGTTATTTCTCCACTGATCTCCTATAGCATATTGGGCACCTATCGACCTGGGGAGTTCCCCTTTCAGTATCCTATCATTTTGCCTTTTCATACTGTTCATGGGGTTCTCAAGGCAAGAATACTGAAGTGGTTTGCCATTCCCTTCTCCAGTGGACCACATTCTGTCAGTTCTCTCCACCATGACCCGCCCATCTTGGGTGGCCCCACACAATGTGGCTTAGTTTCATTGAGTTAGACAAGGCTGTGGTCCTAGTGTGATTAGATTGACTAGTTTTCTGTGATTATGGTTTCAGTGTGTCTGCCCTCTGATGCCCTCTCGCAACACCTACCATCTTACTTGGGTTTCTCTTACCTTGGACATGGGGTATCTCTTCACGGCTGCTCCAGCAAAGTGCAGCCACTGCTCATTATCTTGGACGAGGGGTATCTTCTCACGGCCGCCCCTCCTGACCTTGAACGTGGAGTAGCTCCTCTCTGCCCTCTTGTGCCCACTCAGCCGCCACTCCTTGGATGTGGGGTTGCTCCTCTCGGCCACTGCCCCTGACCTCGGGCATGGGGTAGCTCCTCTCGGCCGTTGCCCCTGACCTCGGGCATGGGGTAGCTCCTCTCGGCCACCGCCCGTGACCTCGGGCATGGGGTAGCTCCTCTTGGCCGCCACCCCTGACCTCGGGCATGGGGTTGCTCATCTCGGCCACCGCCCCTGACCTAGATAGCATATTAAAAAGCAGAGATATTACTTTGCTAACAAAGGTCCGTCTAGTCAAGGCTAGGGTTTTTCCCGAGGTCATATATGGATGTGAGAGTTGGACTGTGAAGAAAGCTGAGTGCCGAAGAATTGATGCTTTTGAACTGTGGTGTTGGAGAAGACTCTTGAGAGTCCCTTGGACTGCAAGGAGATCCAACCAGCCCATTCTGAAGGAGATCAGTCCTGGATGTTCTTTGGAAGGAATGATGCTAAAGCTGAAACTCCAGTACTTTGGCCACCTCTTGTGAAGAGCTGACTCATTGGAAAAGACTCTGATGCTGGGAGGGATTGGGGGCAGGAGGAGAAGGGGACGACAGAGGATGAGATGGCTGGATGGTATCACCAACTCAATGGACGTGAGTGTGAGTGAACTCCGGGAGTTGGTGATGGACAGGGAGGCCTGGCGTGCTGCGATTCATGGGGTCGCAAAGAGTTGGACGCGACTGAGCGACTGAACTGAACTGAACTGAAAAAACTCCTGATCTTCTGCCACCCATTATCTTTTGCTTAAGTTTATTTTTACCTCCACACAAATTTTAAATATCATAGTGTATATAGGAGGTTTTTGGGGTTTTTTAATACCCTCTACAGTTAATTGGAAATGTTTCATGGCAAAAGGGAGAGTTAAAATACAAGCCAGGTGATAAGAGCACCATGAGAGCCCTCTATACCCACCACCACTGACACAGATTTTGAACTTGAGAGAGTTTTTGGTTTTTTTTTGTTTTTTTTCTTCAATTTTTTTTGTCTACACTGGGTCTTGGTTGTAGCTCATGGCCTTCTTTAGTTGCAGTGCATGGGCTCAGTAGTTGGAGCTTGCAGGCTCTAGAGCTCGAGGTCTGTAGGCTTAGTTACCCTATGGCATGTGGTATCTTGATTCCCCAACCAAGGATTGAACCCACATCCCTGCATTGGAAGGCAAATTCTTAAGCAGTAGACCACCAGGGAGGTCCCTTTAGAGAGGTTTCTGCTAAGGAGGGTAGAGCATGACACAGATCTTATTTCTGCTCATCTAAGAACTCCCAGTCCCTACTGCCTTACAACCTTATCCACAATTGTTGGCAGACTTTAAACTACCCTTTTTTTTTTTTCTCTCATTGTAGTAAAATATATATAACGTAAAGTTTACCATTGTAACCATTTTGAAATGTATGGTTCAGTGGCATAAAACAGGTTCACGTTGTGTAACCATCCCCACCATCCATCTTCAGAGCTTGTTCATCTTGCAGAAGTGAAACTCTGCACCCATTAAACAATGGCTTCCCGTTCCTCCCTCCCACCAGCCTCTGGTATCCACCATTTACATTCTTTCCCTCTGTATTTGACTATTCAGGGACCTCATGTAGGTGGAATCATAGAGTATTTGACCTTTTATGATTGGCTAATTTCACTTATAATATCCTTAGGATTCATCCATGTTGTTACATGTGTCAGAACTTGCTTTTAAGGCTAAACAAAGTTGCATTGTTTGTTTTGTTTATCCGTTTATCCGTGGGTGAACACTTATATTGCTTCTACCTGTTGGCTGCTGTGAATAACACTGCCATGAACATTAGTGTACAAGTGTTTGGGTTCCTGCTTTCAATTATTTTGGGTATGTACTAAAATCTCATTTTATAATCTTTTTCACGTTAAATACATTGTTAAAATTTTCCATGTCATGAGTATTTTCCTCCAAAATTAAATAATTGCATTATGTATCATAGAGCTGTGTCCTAGTTGATTTAAGAAAGCAAGTATTGTTTCATAGAAATAGAATTATAAATTCTATTTCTAGAATTTATAAGGGTATGACTAGTATTGAAACTGTCGCTGCATTTGTCAAATTGCTACCAAGCAACTTACACAATCCAGCGGTGGCAATATCTGTCCTTGCATCTTTGCTAATGTTAGGTATTAATAACTATTTTCTGTAAATTTGATAATTAGAAACAACATATCAATTCTGATTTTCCTTTTATGCAAATTTAGGGTTCACTTTCTGGGTTAGAGTTTATTTGTAGCTGATTACTGGGGGAAATTTTGATTTGCTAAACACTGAGCTTGTGAGATTGAAGAAGGAAATGGCAACCCATTCCTGTATTCTTGCCTGGGAAATCCTATGGACAGAGGAGCCTGGCAGGCTACAGTCCATGGGGTCGCAGAGAGTTAACACAACTTCTGGCAACTAAACCACTACCACAGCCAGTTTGTGAGATGTTGAGAAGTGATGAAAGTCTAGGAATCTTTCCTTCATAGTCTTTCATTCTAAGGTAGTTGCAAGTTCTTTGCTCTATGTGTATCTGACAAGCTGCTGTAATAGAGCTTTTCTGTTATTTTGTTCTAAATATACTCTTAGTAGTTAAACTTGCATAAATCTTTACTCACAATTCAAAAATCCAAAAAGTGCTAGAAAAAAATTTTTCTGGTAATTCATATTACAAAACCTGTCAGATCTGATGGAAAAAACCTGACCACGGCCAACATGAGACTCCTTATGTTTTTTACTCATCCCATTAGAGTGTTCACATTTTTGGCTGCAAAACATGATCATGGTTGAGTAAGAGATGCTGTCCCAGGCCCCACTGAGGTTGCATAGTAATATACAATATATACAGAGAAGAGTTATTTTCTTTCTGAATTCTGAAAAATTCTGAACTTTGGCATCAAAAGTTTTAGATAAGGGAATGTGGACCTATAGTGGGTTTTTTTTCCCTTGTATTTCTATGTTCTCATCTCTCCTAGGCTTTAAAAAACTGATTTTGAAATCAGGCCTACTGTGGTAGGTTAAGCATAGAGTTATGACTTACATGTGCTTTGCGTTTAAAGACAATAGAAATGTATGTGTGGTATCTTCTTTCATCCCCAGGACATGTATAATCACCGTAATCTGGGAACTGACAGATCAATGACTAGAACCAAGTTTTAGCTGAACCATAGCCAACAGCAAACTCAGGGTGGTGTTCCATTGGGAACCCTGGGGGTCTTAAGAGACTTGAAGCAGTTGGACTGTGGAGTATAGTGATAGCTTTCCAAGCTGTTGTTGGAACATACTTTTATAATTGATACCACTTGTCCTTTACAGAGCATCAACCATCTTAGCCAGAGTTTTAAAAAATAATACCAAATTGGTAAAGTTAAATAAAAATTAGTTCAATTTTAAGACTGACTGTTGTTCATGTTATTAAATCTAAAATTTTTCAGATGTAAAAATACATCTGTTAACATGATAAAGGATGCAGAAATGAAAAAGCTGACTCATAGTCATGTGGAATTGCAAGGGGCCCCGAAGAGCCAAAACGATTTTGAAAAAGAAGAATGAAATTGGAGGACTCACACTTATTGATTTCAAAACTTACTAGAGAGCTACTGCAGTAATCAAAACAGTGAGATACATGCACATAGACCAATAGCACAGAATTGAGAGTTACGAAATTGCCCGGAAACGACCAATTGATTTTTGAAAGTGGTGCCAAGTTCGCTCAGTGTGGAAAAAAGAGTCTTTTTTTAAACAAATGTTTTTGTGATAACTGGATTCCATATGCCAAAAGAATGCAGTTGGCCCCCAACTTCACATCACATATATAAGTTAACTCAATATGGATCAAAACCTTAAATATAAGAGCCAAAACAATAAAACTGTTAGGAGAAAATAGAGGTAAACCTTTATGACCTTGGATTTGGTAGTGGATTCCTAGATAAAAACCAAGAGTATGGACAACAACAGCAAAATAGATAAATTGGACTTTTCAAAATGAAAACTTCAGTGCAACAGAGGGTATTACCAAGGAAATGAACAAAATAATGGTGGGAAAAACATTTGGAAATAATCTATCTGATGAGCCTTTAATATCCAGAATACATAAAAAACTCTTACAGCTTTACAAAAAGACAAACAATCCAAGTAAAAAATGAGCACAGGACTTGAGTAGATCTTTCTCCAAAAAAGATCTTCAAATGGTCAGTTGTGCATGAAAAGATGCTTAGCATCATTTGTCATTAGGGAAATGCAAGTCAAAATCACGACATCATTTCACATATGCTACAATGGCTGATTTTTAAAAAACAGAAAATTATAAGTATTGACAAGAATATGGGGAAGTTGACACCCTCCTGCATTGCTGATGGGAATGTAAAATGGTGCAGCCACTGCAGAAAACAATTTGGTAGTTCCTTGGAAAGCTAAAAATAAAATTACTGCATGACTCAGCAATTCCACTACTAGGTATATACACAGAAGAATTGAAAACAGGAGGCCTAAACAAATAAGTATACACTATTGTTTCATTGCAGTATTATTCACGATAGCTGAAAGGTGCAAACAACTCAGGTGTTCATCAACAGATGAATGGATAAACAATATGCAGTATATACCTACAATGGAATATTATTCAACCAAAAAAAGGAAAGAAGTTTTGATACACAATGCAACATAGATGAACCTTGACATGATTATGCTAAGTGAACAAAAGGACAAATATCATGATTCCATGTATATGAAACATCTAGAATAGGCAAATTCAGAGAGACAAAGTAGATTAGAGGTTACTGTGAACTAGAGGAAGGAGGAAATACGGAGTTGTTGCTTAATGGTTCCCGGAGTCTCTGGGGTGATTTTAAAAAAAGAAAAAGTTTTGGAAACAGTGGTTATGATTGCACAACATTGTGAACAGAATTCACGCCACCAAATTGTACACTTAAGAATGATTTATATGGCAATTTTTGTGATGTATATTATGTTACTACAATAAAACTTTTTTAGATGATGAAGAAACTAATAAACTCAATTAGAATCTGATAGGTTTGTTATATATATTGGGCTTTCCTAGAAAAGCATTAGCTCATCTGGTTGGGATGTGAGAATGAATAATGTGAGTTCAGAAAGAGGCATGTTTACCTTCCAGGAATATCTTTGGAGCTGACTTATTGGGAGAGGGTTGTGGGAATAGGGAAAGGCTATTGAGAGGAACTAAAACAACACCAAGCATCACTGGGAACTTAACAAGACGGAGAAATCGTATTTCCTGGAGCTCTTCTCAGGAGTAGTATTGTTATTTGTGGATGAAGGAAATCCTTAGAGTTGCCACTTGGGGTAAGGCTGGGAGGATGAGATGCCCAAGGGACTCACCGAATTGTCCGTTTCCTTCTTCCATGGTGTCTTCTGTGCTGCAGGTAGGAAATGTTTCTGGCTGATATTTTGCTGGATCAGTGGGCAGGGTGGAGGAGAGGCAGAGTCCCTTCTTTTTATGAATGTTGTCCAAACACTAGAAGACTGCTGTCTTGAAGGGACATTCTCCTGTTGGCCTGTTTTGTATGTGGATATATCTCAGTGTGGCTCACTGCAATATATTTCTGGAAATATAAAATATCTCTATTAGTACATAGATAATTAAGTTCATTTTGAGGAACTGAGTGCTAGTAACTTTTCTAGACTGACAAATGCTTATAATTCATTCCATCATTTGTTCACTGCCCGATGGAGCATTCTTAATATACTAAGTGTTGTTCCAGGTTCTGAGGAAATAAAGTAGCTTAAGACAGTGGCTTGCTCTCTAAGAGCTCATAGACCAAGTGGAGAACAAAATCAAGTCATGGTCATACAGTGTGATAATGAGATGGATAGCTTTTCTCTCTCTTTTTTTCACCCAGATTTTCTCTTCTTAGAGGTAGCCAATTTGTGAGAAAGTAGGCATGGCAACCTACTGCAGTGTTCTTGTTTGGGGAATCCCATGGACAGAGGAGCCTGGAGGGCTACAGTCCATGGGGTAACAAAGAGTTGGACACAACTGAAGTGAGTTAGCATGCACACACATTACTGTGTGATTGAGATTCTGTTCAGTATAAGCTGCAAATTAATTTATTTAAAATAATCACTCAATTTTACATCTTTCTATACTTTAATGAGAAGACCAACTGAAAAATACTGTATTTTAATATTAATAGCTAGTAATACAGTAATTCAGTTTTTATTCCATAGTGATACAACGGGTTTTATTAATACTAGACCTGCAAAGTTTAGTGATTTTGTTACCAAGGGAACATTTCATGCAAAGATAGGCACAATAAAGGACAGAAATGGTATGGACCTAACAGAAGCAGAAGGTATTAAGAAGAGGTGGCAAGAATACACAGAACTATACAAAAAAAATATTCATGACCCAGATAACCACAATGGTGTGATCACTCACCTAGAGCCAGATATCCTGGAATGTGAAGTCAAGTGGGCCTTAGGAAGCATCACTATGAACAAAGCCAGTGGAGGCGATGGAATTCCAGTTGAGCTATTTCAAATCCTAAAAGAAGATGCTGTGAAAGTATTGCACTCAGTATGCCAGCAAATTTGCAAAACTCAGCTATAGCCACAGGACTGGAAAAGGTCAGTTTTCATTCCAATCCCAAGAAAGGCAATGCCAAAAAATGCTCAAACTACCACACAATTGCACTCATCTCACACACTAGTAAAGTAGTGCTCAAAATTCTCCAAGCCAGACTTCAACAATTCATGAATCATGAAATTCAAGATCTTTAAGCTGGATCTAGAAAGGTCAGAGGAACCAGAGATCAAATTGCCAGCATCCCTTGGATCATCAAAATAGCAAGAGGGTTCCAGAAAAAATATCTACTTCTGCTTTATTGATTATGCCAAAGCCTTTGACTCTGTGGATCACAACAAACTGTAGAAAATTCTGAAAGAGATGGGAATACCAGACCACCTGACCTGCCTCTTGAGAAATCTGTATGCAGGTCAAGAAACAACAGTTAGAACTGAATGTGGAACAACAGACTGTTTCCAAATCGGGGAAGGAGTATGTCAAGACTGTATATTGTCACTCTGCTTATTTAAGTTATATGCAGAGGACATTACGCGAAATGCTGGGATGGATGAAGCACAAGCTGGAATCAAGATTTCCGGGAGAAATATCAATAACCTCAGATATGCAGATGACACCACCTTTATGGCAGAAAGTGAAGAGGGACTAAAGAGCCTCTTGATAAAAGTGAAAGAGGAGAGTGAAAAAGTTGGCTTAAAACTCAACATTGAAAAAACAAAGATCATGGCATCCAATCCCATCACTTCATGGCAAATAGATGGGGAAACAGTGACAGACTTTATTTTCTTGGGCTTCAAAATCAGTGCAGATGGTGACTGCAGCCATGAGATTAAAAGACACTTGCTCCTTGGTAGAAAAGCTATGACCAACCTAGACAGTATATTAAGAAGCAGAGACAGTACTTTTCCAACAAAGGTCCTTCTACTCAAAGCTATGGTTTTTCCAGTAGTCATGTAATTATGTGAGAGTTGGACTATAAAGATAGCTGAGTGTCAAAGAATTGATGCTTTTGAACTGTGGTGTTGGAGAAGACTCTTGAGAGTCCCTTGGACTGCAAGGATATCCAGCCAGTCCATCCTAAAGGAAATCAGTCCTGAATATTCTTTGGAAGGACTGATGCTGAAGCTGAAACTCCAATACTTTGGCCACCTAATGTGAAGAACTGACTCATTTGCAAAAACCCTGATGCTGGGAAAGATTGAAGGTGGGAGGAAGAGGGAATGACAGAGGATGAGACGGTTGGATGGCATCACCGACTCGATGGACGTGAGTTTGAGCAAGCTCCGGAATATGATGGTGGACAGTGAAGCCTGGCGTGCTGGAGTCCACGGGTCATAAAGACATGACTGAGTGACTGAACTGAACTGAGACCTGCAAAATGTTGTAAGACCATGAGGTTCAGACAACTAATTTAACCTTAACATAAACAGTGACATTAAAATAAAAATTTAAACAAAAGGTAAAATGGAGTTGAGAGGAAGTGCATTCTAGACCAAATGTACTTTAAGGTTGAATATAAAAAGGATAAAACTTGATGACTGACCAAATATCAAAAATGGGGAAAAGAAAAGTAAAAAACGGCCCAACTCTAGTTTGGGTGGTTGAATTGATGCTAATACATTAATCAAGAAGGCAGATACAACAGGGAGAACTCTGAAACAAGGCAGTTTTTACCATAATGTAGTGAGTGTATTTATTAATTTTCTAAATTACTTGATGGGTAGGTGTTAATAGTACTAGGTCCCAGTCATGACTCCAAGAAAAAAGGAAAGTTCTTGCCCTAACAAATTTTACATATCTGTGAGTGTTTTTTTTTTGTTTCCTTCTTCTCACTAGCTATTTTTTTTCACTTCCAGAATTATCTGAGAGGTCGGGGTGCACACTTTTATCTTTCTGAGGATGAGAAAAACAGAACTCTAAATGAATCCATGAAATTCAATTTGGAATTTGCATTCCAGGAATGATTAGAGGAGAATTCCACAGTTTTTTTCATTTAAATAGTATGGTCGTTGAGTTTATATGCTCGTAAAAGCTGTGGTAAGAGACTGATCCATCCAGATTCAGGAAAGTGAGGAAACATTTCCTGATTCACATTGAGGTCATTCAAAAATATTTGCTGAATTAGTGTTATCTTTTTCTATGTTTAAATTTCTTTTATTATATTAAAAAAGAGAATGATTGGTAGGGATAATCAGCCTAAAAAGTCAGAAGGAAAAATGGGTGCCTAACAAGGTAAAGGATGACAAAATTTATTAAAGAATGAAATTTTTAAAAAGTAGTTACATAGTATTAATATTTAACAGTCTTCAAGTCACTTTTATATATGTATCAGTTAGTTTATTTTTCACTTTCTGATGTAGGTATTATAGAAAGTGAAAATGTTAGTCACTTAGTCATGTCCAACTATTTGCGACCCCATGGACTGTAGACTGCTAGGCTCCTCTGTCCATGGAATTCTCCAGGCAAGAATACTAGAGTAGGTAGCCATTCCGTTCTCCAGGGATTTTCACAACTCAGGGATAGAATCTGGGTCTCCTACATTGCACGCAGATTCTTAACTATCTGAGCCACCAGAGCCTGTAGGTATTATAATCTACATTTTAATGGTAAGGAAACTGAGACTTAAGGTTGATGGGTTGATGGATGTGCCTGAAGCCACAGGGTTATACTGCGTAGAGGTTTTATGAATCAAGCCCATTGCCCTGGGTAGTAGAGCACAGCCATCTTAGCCTGGAAAGAAATTCTCCTGTCTTTGTATTTTATATTTCATTATTAACTTTCTTTTCATTGATAATGACTCTTTGGCCCCATTTTAGAATTGCAGTTAATATTTTGAGGCCTATAATCTGTAAATTTACAGCCTCTGGAAATAGGGAAAAGAGATTTTCACTTACCTGTTATCAAAATTCAGTAGATCCTGTAAAACTGAGGCCAGAGGAAGAGACACTGGAACCTGGAGACCAAGTATGATACCATAGGATGATAGACGTAGGGTGTAGGCTTAGCCTTAGGTGGTGTGGGGATGGAGACTGGGCAAGCCTGCATTATATCTGGATATTATGGAGTGACAGGAAATGGTGGTCCAAGTGTGTGGTTGCTTTAAAAATAGTGGCTGGTGGGTGTTGATATTCAGGTCAAATATTAGATATGTGCCAATATCCAGTTTTCATAGACTTGTAGTCCAGTGGGCAAAGAGAGTTTCAGGTATAGGACTACCTGGCAGATCACTAGACATCCTGCCCAATCTGAATATGTGAATGTGTCTTCATATCCTAAGGTGATATGGGCCATTCTTTTAACATTTCTTCAACTGTACATTCACTAAATCATGGGATTCCTGAGGACAATTTCTATGCCATCTTCATCCCGATATTTGTACTCATATTGCTTAGCTCCATCCTTGACACATGAATATCTTTAATTACTTGTCAGAATATTGTATTTGTTTATTTTGTGGAGCTTTTCTATTAATTCTTCTAATTGTGAATGCTATATCAATAAATTTCACTGCATTTTTTAAATTATTTGCTTTTCAAGAAACTTCTGACTTATACTCACAGTGCTAATTTAATTTCTTATCAACTAATATTTAGCATTAGAGAGCTTCTTGGAATTATTTAGAGCAGTTTAGGAGACATTAGTATATTAAAAAAGATGTACAATTTTGGAATTAGATTCCCATTATATCAGTTTTAGTGGTTGATTTCAGGCAACTAATAACCTGCAATTTTTCATCATCTGCGAAAACAAGGATAAAAAGAAGATGAAGTAAGATCAAACCTTTAGAAGTGCCAGACATTTTATAATACACCCAGGAAGATTCTGTTTACATTTCTTTATATCATGATATAAAGATATAATTATATATGATATAATGGTTATACATGATATAATCATATCATGACATGGTATGATTAGGTTCTGTGTACAGGAACTTAATTTATGTTTAGATCATGTTTTATTTTTTTACAACATGTTTTTGAATTGTCATTCGTGTTCCTTGCGCAACCTGTGGGATAACCAGGGGAAGTAATTTTATCACTAGTTTCAGATAAACTGAGAATAGGTCATTGCCCAGGATCATGCAGCTAAGTTGCAGATCAACCCAGTCAGTCTCCTTAATTCATGCCCTTTGCACCTGGCTGTGGTCTGTTTTTCTCTGCTGTCTCTCTGATGATTTCAGTCATGACCAGTCACCATAAAGAATATGTCATTTGAACCCAATGACCGGCTGTACTGATGCTGTGTGTATGCCTAATTCTGATTACTTTTATTGCAGGGGCAGTGCTTAGCAGGCACTCTGGGTCTTACCCATGAGGTTCTCGTGAGGTCATTTTGTGTTTTCTGATGGATGATAGATTATCTAAGTTATAAAATGTAGATTATGGATCTTTTTATCACACATTTTAAGTAAATCTTACTCATCTTTGCTGTAGAAGTTTTCTCTTCATTTTGCAGTTGGACTGATTTCCATTTCTGATCGATGGACAAGTAATCAGGTGACCTGCAACTTTCTGCTGAGGTTTCTACTGTTTTCTTATTAACCCATTATTGTGAGTGGACTTCTACACATTTCTATTGGGCCCTTCATGGATGTCACAGCTAGTACCACCAATGACTTTATTCCTTTAATCTTACTATAGTAACTGCATTGATAAAAATTTTAAAACTATTTTTTTTTAATTTTAAACTAATTGTTATGTGATTCATAAAGTTAGGAAAACTAAATAGTGGATTTCTTTTGACCAAATCCTCAATTATTTGAGTTTTACCAGTAATAAATCAGTTGATATCTGTGCATATTGTGTTTTCTTTGGTAGTCCTACAATACTCCATTAGTCTGTCTAGCCTAGCACTTAACTAATTATCCTAAAAATAGCATTTATCATGCTTCAAATTCCTTTACTCAAGAAGAGGCAACTTTGGTTCTTCTTGATATCCCCAGGGCCTAAGAAGACAATGATTGTGCAAAATATGTGTAAACCGGGCAATGAATATTTGTTGAACCTGATTTCCAATTGAACTTTAATTTCACATCCATACAAAATGTTATTGACATGTCAAAGCAAAGACTTTTCATAGAATAACCAGTTTTCTCAGCAGCTCTGATGAACAGATAACAGAGAAGTCCCACATGCTTTTTATATTCCAAGTGCCAGAACTAAATGAGCTAATCATGATACCATTCAAGGAGGTACTTCTGTAGTACAAAGTGAGGCATTATGGCAATGCTAAAAATGCATTCCCAAATATTACATTTTAAAATGACTTATATCAAGAAGGAAACAAAATGAACATTTTTGCCTTTTTAGAATTTTTCCCTCTGATTTTGCACCTATTTTGATAAAAAGCCCTCAAAGTGTCACCTTGATTTTGACTATTTTATTTTTGCTGAGAAATGAACTTTTTCAACTATGTTAGATTACCAGAAATGAGAATGTCAAACAGTAACCGGAGCCCCTTAGTAGGGAAGTATAATTATCATATTAGCATAATAAATCATTTGCTTCTCAGTACTGCATTAGGTCATGAGAGCAACAGCTGCAGCTTTGTTCTACCTAGATGATGTTTCAGTAACTGTTTCTGTTTTATTCACTTAAATTTACAGTTTCTCCTTTGCATTGACATTAACTAGTGAATCTATTAGTTTCCATTACCAGCAGAATAACTGAAACTATAAATAGTTCTATATATTCTCCCTCAAATACTGTCAAGCTGCATAGATGCCTTAAATTTGATAGAACATCTGGGTAATACATCTGCTTTCTTCTCTGTGTTTAGGCAAAATTTGTACTCTCTTAAGCTTATCCTTTCGTTTAAAAGAAAAAATCACCGATAGCAGCTCTGTCCCATCTGCTGACCCCAGGTACATAATGGATAAACTGAGCATCTATTTATAAAAGAATACAGATAAGATGCAAAATCAAGTCATTCCATCAGATTGATGGTAATCATTTAAAAAAAATACCTGTAGTATTATGTTTCATTGACTTGCTAGTTCTGCCAGAAAAAAAAGATGAATCATAAATACCACAGATATAATTTATTCAATATCTATTTCACTTCAGTGAAAAGGTTAGATCTTTTCTTTTTGCTCTAAACCAAACTACAAAACACCAGTTGATAACCCATCCTCATAGCCAACTAGTCTAAACATATATTTTGACAGCTTTTAAAGGTGATCTGCAAGCATGTAATTATGTTGGACAACTCTTGGTCTGATGTTGAAATAACCAGTTTATTCCAGTTCCCTGAGTGTAACAGACTGCGGTACTTGCTGTCGTCCACCAGAGTTCTCAGGAGCAGGCACCTTACTTTTGGCTCAGATCTCAGCTCTATAAGCCTTGCTTGGCTCCCCTCATCTGTTTCTTGTTTTTGCTTTGGTTCACTGTGATGAACTCAGTTTTCCAGAAGCATTAGAATCGTTTGTGTCCTCTTCTACTGGCATTTTCTTGCAATCCATAGGATTACAATTCATAGGATTATAGCTGGCAAGATTCTGAGTGAACCTGAGATCTAATCCCGATATTGGGGTAGTGAAGTGCCAAAGCTAAGTAGCTGAATTGTTGACTGATAGTTTGGTTTTGTTAAACAGTCACTTAGAGATCTCTTAGTGACCCTCACCTATACATACCCAGCTGTCCTTTGGGCCATTGAAGGGAATTTTTCTGGTTCTGTAGGAACCTAGCCTTTTTGTTCGCAAAATCCTCTAATGGATTTTTTAAAATTACTATGCAATTAAAAGTCACTACATTTCATAACATTAAAAGTAATTTAACATAACTTAATGCTTATTCCATGCTCAGTCTCCCTAGTTTTGATAAACAAAAACCTTTACAGCTAGTTTCTTGAAGTTAGGATCCAGTTGAATACCACATGTAGCTAGTGGTTGTTGAGATATTGTGATTTGTAATAAGTGTATATTTACTCTTCCTTGGTTCTTGGCACAGAGCTTTTTTTTTTTTTTTTTTAATTTTTTGGTCATGCTGTGCAGCATGTGGGATCTTATTTCCCTAATCAGGGATTGAACCCTCATCCCCTGCATTAGAAGCACAGTGTCTTAACCACTGGACCACCAGGGAAGTCCCAAGGGCAACTTATTTATTTATTTAAATTTATTTATTTTTGACTGTACCTTGTGGCTTGTGGGATTTTAGTTCCCTGACCAGGGATGAAAGCAGTGAGAGCCTGGAACCCAAACCACTAGACTCTGGGGAACTCCCATGGAGCTCCTTTTTAAAAAAACACTCAGAATTTCCTAAGTGATGAGAGGGATAAAGATGCCTTTTATTATGTTAGTAAGGTCTTCTGATAGCCCCTAGGTAACCAAGGGGCTGGCTACCTGGGGAACCCACGAAGTGATTTGAGGATATAAATTTTCAGTTCCACCTCCCTGGCCCCTGGGTAGGGGAGAAGACAAATTGAATCAGTTGCCAGTGGCCACTGATCATCAATCAATCATGCCTCTGTAATGAAGCCTCCATTGGGCTTACCTTGTGGCTCGGAATCTGCCTGCAATGTGGGGGAAGGTTCGATCCCTGTTTTGGGAAGATCGCCTGGAAAAGGGAAAGGCTACCCACTCCAGTATTGTGGCCTGGAGAATTCCATGGACTGTATAGTCCGTGGGTTCACGGAGTCAAAAACAACTGAGTGACTTTCATGTATACACATATAAAAACCCCAAAGGACCAGATTTGGAGAGCTTCAGGTTGGGGAACACGTGGAGATGTGGGGAGAGCGGTGCACCTAGAAAGGTGTGGAAGCTCTGCCCCTGTTCCCACACCCCTTTCCCCTGTACCTCTTCATCTGGCTGTGCATCTCTAGCCTTTATAACATCCTTGGTAACACACTGGTAAGTGTGAGTAAATGTGTCTGAATTTTGTGAGCCACTCTTAACAAATTAATTGAACCTGAGGAGAGGGTGGTGGGAACCTCTGATTTATATAGCTGTTTAGTCAGAAACACAGGTAGCAACCTGGACTTCCAATTGGCATCTGCAGTGGGGGCAGTCTTGAGGCTGTACATACGCTGTGCAGTTCAGATAGATCATGTCAGAATTGAATTAATTGTTTGTTGGCATGGGAAAAAACACACACTGGAGTTCTGTTCCTTAGGGCTCTCTATTTTTTTTAATTTATTTATTTTTAATTGCAAGATAATTGCTTCACAATACTGTATTGGTTTTTGCCATACATCAGTGTGAATCAGCCATAGGTATACATACGTTCCTGTCTCACATCCCAGCTCATCCTACCCCTCTAGGTTGTCACAGAACACTGTTTGAAGCTCCTTAGGGTTCTTCAAATCTCTAATACTCTACATATTTCATGTCATTGATTTATTGAGGAGGCTGGATCTGTTGATACATGAGATTATTTAAATGCTTAATAGTATTTAAGATTATTTATGTTAGTTTATTTAAGAACATTTTCCTACATGGCCAAAATTGCAAATCACACTTATTGATATTAATATAATCCAATGCTTAATGAGTATTCAAATTTTCCTGATTTTGTTTGGAAGTCTTTCATATCTGGATCGTTTAAAGCAGGATCCAGCCCAGAACCAAACACTTCAGATGATTGTTTTGTTCTCTTAATGTGGTTTAATCTGGAACAGTCCCTTTTATTCACATCGAGAACTTGTTTACAAGAGGAGACTAGTGTCTTGCAGAATGACCCACTCTCTGAATTTGGCTTCTTTATCTCTCTACTGTGCTGTCCACTGTAGTAACCACTGGTCCCATGAAGTTATTGAGGTTTTGAAATGTGGCTAGTTCACACTGAGATGTTGTGAGTATAAGACTAATAACCACAAATGTAAAGTATTTAACTAATAATTTTTATATTGAATATACACATTGAAATGATAATCTAGGTATATCAGGTTAAATAAATCTTATTGCTAAAAATAATTTTACCTATTTATTTTTCTTAATGTAGCTACTAGAACATTTTGTTTGGCTCCCAGTATATTTCTATTAGATAGTGCTTTTCAGCAGATTTTGAAATTGCTACCCTAAAATGATTTCACATCAGATTCCTGAGACATAGTAGAGGAAAAAAGGACATCAGTAGGCTAAAGTTTTCCTGAACTAGAATTGTATAACATTTAGTTGCTGTGTCTTTACATGTAGAAGCTAAATGATTTTCCATGGTAGATCTAGCCCAGAGCATTTTAAGACCTAATATAAACATGGCATTGTCCAATAGATGAAACAGCTGCTGAAGATTTTGAGTGTCCTGGTACCTGAAAGCATTAAATAATGTCAATTTGTAAGTGTGCCAGAGGCACGGTTGTTAATCTGATGCTGCTGACTTAAAGTGAAAAAAAAAATGTATGTAAGTCAATGAAAGTTCATGCTCATTTATTTTTCCGTTTGTTTCTTTTCAGCCTTGGAAAACCTTGAACAGACAAATGTCTCTGGTTTTGGATCATTGAAAAGTCAGCAGGACTTCCGAACCCCAGAGTTTGTGAGTACTACTTACTCTATCTTAAATTTGTATCAGTTACCTAGAGAAAGAGGGTTTGTTTGTCTTAAACTGAGTTCTTGGTTTCAGGGGCTCTAGGTCTGGCACAGGTCTGGCTGGTAGGAATGTGTGTGCAAAGCTCTGGTCCTCTGGGGAGCAGGTTCCTGAAGTAGTGTCTTAGCATCATGCACCGTAAGCCCGCTCTTCACGCTGCTTGTAATGACGAATGAGAACTCTGCAGTAAAATGGTATCATGTTTCTAAAACTCCCCCTTTATTCACTGACACCCTTACTACAGTTTCTGCTATCAATAACCCTGGAAACCAGTCTAGTGAGCACATCCAGGACGTTGACCAGTCCGATTCATGTTTCATTCTGGAGTTTTCAGTCACACAACCTGTATGGGTACGTCTTGTAGGGCTATTCTATTGGTTGTTTCTGCTAAGAGGGGGACTAAACGCTCTCACTAAATTAGACTCATTAAAAATCAGCCATGGTTCCTACCCTCAAGGAATTAAAAATCTTATTAGGTGCTACTGGGATTGTATTCATGCCTTGTTAAAGAAAATGGAGCACATAGGATGCTTGGTACAGAATGTCCTTGACTGGATTTTATATTGCGCTCTTTGAAGAGGGGGATGGGAAGAAGCGTTTCTCTGACTCATGTACCACGTTACTGCACCAGATGTGTGAGCAGAGCATGCCAGGAGACACCTAGATTTACTTTTTGCCCCCTGCTGCACATGGCTTGTCCACCACATTAGCAATGGAAAAAAATCTGTTTTTCAAATTTATTTTTGAAATACGATATATAATCACCTCTCCAGTAATTGGCAGAGCACAGTTATTATTGATAGTGACAAAAAAAAAAAAAGCCCACCCCACCTCATGATGTGGTTTCTTTCTTCTCATTGATTCTTTAAGGATCGCCCCCGCCATTCAGCCAAGAGTAAGGAAACTAGGCAGGGCTCTGGACTGAAAAGGGGCCACATATGAGACTCTATCCACAGTGCCGTTTTATTTCAAAGTGTGGGGCTCCTGTGGTGTACTAGCAGATTGCCTACTGTGAAAATCACTTGGATATAATAGAAAGACATAGTATTCAATGACTTCCCTATTACATTCAGCGAGATTTTCAGCGAAGCAAAATTGTGACTGCTCACCAATATTCCCACATCTTAAAGTAGCAGAGCAGTTTTTGGTTTTTCCGATTTCTGCTATTACGGCCCCAAAGGAGAATTGACACAGATTTTTTTTTTTCATGTTTGAGTATGATACTCACACAGACTTATGGAGCTGGCCCTTTTCTGTTATTTTCTTAACTGCTTTTCACTGATAATCTTTAAGCAATGTGTGTGCAGCTCTAAAAAGAGCTGTGTGCAGTAAGATGTCAGTATGCCTGGTAAACACATACATTGTCCACACCAGTTCCCCGTGTGAAAATAAAACAGACTTCAGTATGTAACAATGATGTTTGAAATTGGCATGCCTCAGCAGTGTCTTTGCTACAGTCTACTGGGAATTACACTGCTAATCTTCTTCCACCTTCATTGCTAACCCACCACTTTTCCCTTATCAAAGTGTGAAGACTGGTGAGACTAGGCTAGAATGACCAGGGGTGGAACTCGAAGATCATAGGCTATGCTTCCTTTTGGGGACCCTTGTCTTAACAATGAGTCTTACAATACCCACACTGAAAGGAGATTTTTAGGTTAAGTCTCCATATTTTTGTTTTCCACTGTCATGCCTTAAAGAATATCTAGAGTCATTTCTGTAGACCACATGATGGTGCTGAAATTGTTAATCAGAGTTTCCTTATTTGAGTGGCTGATATAAGATCTCCATGTCCTGGCTAGTATCTTTCTCTGATTGTGTGTTCACATTGTGTTCAGGGAGGAATCTGTGATTTTCTTGTGTTTTATAGACTTTCACATGTACTTTTGTTTTATTGACTATGCCAAAGCCTTTGACTGTGTGGATCACAGCAAGCAGTAGATAATTCTTCAAGAGATGGGAATACCAGACCACTTGACCTGCCTCTTGAGAAATCTGTATGCAGGTCAGGAAGCAAGTTAGAATTGGACATGGAACAACAGACTGGTTCCAAATCGGGAAAGGAGTTTGTCAAGGCTGTATATTATCACTCTGCTTATCTAACTTATATGGAGAGTACATCATGATAAATCGTGAACTGGATGAAGCACAAGCTGGAATCAAGATTGCTGGAAGAAATATAAATAACCTCAGATATGCAGATGACCACACTTATGGCAGAAATTGAAGAACTATAGAGCCTCTTGATGAAAGTGAAAGAGGAGAGTGAAAAAGTTGGCTTAAAACTCAACATTCAGAAAACTAAGATCATGGCATCCAGTCCCATCACTTCATGGGAAATAGATGGGGAAAGAGTGGAAACAGTGACAGACTTTATTTTCTTGAGCTTCAAAATCACTACAGATGGTGACTGCAGCCATGAGATTAAAAGATGCTTGCTCCTTGGAAGAAAAGTTATGACCAACCTAGATAGCATATTAAAAAGCAGAGACATCACTTTGCCAACAAAGGTCTGTCTAGTCAAAGCTATGGTTTTTCCAGTATTCGTGTATGGATGTGAGAATTGGACCATAAAGATGTCTAAGTGCCAAAGAATTGATGCTTTTGAACTGTAGTGTTGGAGAAAACTCTTGAGAGTCCGTTGGACTCCAAGGAGATCCAACCAGTCTATCCTAAAGGAAATCAATCCTGAATATTCATTGAAAGGACTGATGCTGAAGCTGAAACTCCAATACTTTGGCCACCTGATGCAAAGAACTGACTTATTTGAAAAGACCCTGATGCTGGGAAAGATTGAAGGTGGGAGAAGGAGGGAGCGACAGAGGATGAGATGGTTGGATGGCATTACCGACTCGATAGACATGAGTTTGAGTGAGCTCCAGGAGTCGGTGATGGACAGGGAGGCCTGGCGCGCTGCAGTCCATGGAGTCACAGAGTCCAACACGACTGAGTGACTGAACTGATAGACTTTCACATGTCTGATGCTCATTACCTGCTGCATCTTTCGTAGCACGTGTATAGCTGTTTGTGTTTTTTCCTCAGCATCAGTCTAGCCCATGTTCTCCCAGTTCCACGGTAAACATCTATTCCCCAAACTGCAGTCTCCATGGTAAAAAAAACAGGAGATATAGAAGCCACCTTGAGAATAGGGCTCTCAGGGGAACCCGGTGTGATATTTAAGGGAAGCCTCTTTTGTAGACAGAAAGTTACAGCATCAGTAAGAATGGGTGGCTCTTGTTGGGTAGGGAGGCCGATTGGGAACATGCCAGGACAGAGTCGGGTAAGTTGACCCAAACCAAAATCTTAAATTAGGACAGTGACAGCGGTGCAAATTTTGGAGCAAAATGAGCCCAAAGACAAAGCAAAACTGAAAGCAGAAAAGGCAGAGTAGAATAAAAGGAACTGAGGAATCCGTATTCTGTTCTTCTCAGGGTGGCATTTTGGAAGGTCCAGCCGCAGTTTGCTGAGTTGAACTGAAATAAAGTAAGTCTTAGACCATGTTTACTCAGGCCTTATCCTCAAATAGTTCAGATTTTAGAAGGCTCCAGAGCTGTGTTTTTATACAGTGGAGTGTATTTATATCGTTTGACCAAGGGGGAGCACAGAATTATTATCGCTATTACTTTGTTTCCTTCAGCTGTTGTCTTTCTTTCACTTGAAACAAGTCCTGAAAACAGTGCTCCTTGCCGCATGATAAGGACATTAAAGGTTTCCTTCCCAGCCCAGGTGTCTGTAATGTGACTAGTCGAACAAAGTACCATTGTATTGTCTGTGTAAATCGTGGGTAGGAAATGCTCTCATGAACCCCTCCTGTGCCTGCAGACAGCGGCCACCTTGTAGGGCTGTGATCTCATGATCACGTGTTGTCTCGTGATGTCGTGCTGCTCGTCCCTACCTCCCACTCCACTCTGCAGGTTGAAGTGGGTGAGGTTAGCTGAACCATGCTGACATGTTAAGGGGTAAGTGGAGATGTGGACACTGGTGCATGAGTTGTTTTCACCCCAAACTTGTGAGGAGCTGGGAACATGTTGAAACTGGACATCGAGCCGCTCTGAGGTGAGATGCATGTGTGGGTGATGGTCAAAGTGAAAGAGTCTTGGCTAAAGACTGACCTTTCAGAGAGTCCCTTGGTGACCTCATTGTGGTGGAAAACCACCTCAGTTGTGGTTTGGTTTTTTGTTCAAGCACAATAAAAATCTGCATTATGACTGCTTTGTTAACTTAATATTTTATCCCAAATATTTTCCCATTCTGTTCTTTCCCCAGTTTTCATGGCGGTATAATCGACGTGTAGCATAGTGTACATTTGAGCTGTACAGCTCCATGCTGGTTTTTTGTCTCTGACATTGCTATCTTTGCTGACATTTTCTGTTCACTGTGTCAGTAAACTATAATTCATCACATTAGGAATTTTCAAAGCAGTTAGTTCCAGAGGAATCTCATCGAGTAAATGGTGGCATGGTTGGATGCTCTGTGACCATGTGATTGGTGACTATCATTTTGGGACCCGGACCCTGAATGTAGATGGGGTGCAAGATAACAGGTATCAGAGTCTGAAGAAGGGGATCAACCAAAGTGAGGCTGGGGACTGAGTACCAGAGACCCAGATAAACGTGTAGAGTTCACACTGAGAAGTGGAGACTACAGCACTAGGCAGTCTGGTTAGAACCAGGGATGGGGAACCATTCACATGGTGACGGAGCAGATAAGGGTGGCCCTGCAGAATGGCAGCACAGACATGGGGCATCCCAGGCTCCCACTAGTGTCCCCATTCCCAGATATAGTTGAGAGCAAAGGCGATATGATGTTTCAGTGCAGGGATGCAGCAGGCATGACTGCCCAGCAGACCCCAGGTTGATTCCAAACCCCAAGGAGTAGGAAAAAACCTGGGGGTTGGGGGCTAATAGGCAGAAAGTTTGGGTAGTGGTCAAGGCTCTCTGTAGAAACCCTGCCTCTGTTGGCACTAACCCAGGAACTCACATGGGCCTGATTGCTTGAGTATACATGGGGTGAAGGATAGGGTATGGAGAGGAATTCTCATCTAGCAATCACGGATCTATCCAGCAGCAAGCTGGATAGAAACCAGGCTGCAGTCAATATGGAAGCACATGGAATGAAATAACAGGGCTAAAAAATTACATTTTAAGATTTAAGTCTTGAGAATAAGAGCCTCTTTTTTGAGTTTTTCAAGTTTCAAATAGTTCAAGTTTTTCCAGAACTTGAGATTTCTGTCTGACTCTCTGGATGTTTTAGAGGCAGGACTTCCCTGACAGCTCAGCTGGTAAAGAATCTACCCACAATGTGGGAGACCTGGGTTCAACCCCTGGGTTGGGAAGATTCCCTGGAAAAGGGAAATGTCACCCACTACAGTATTTTGGCCTGGAGAATTCCAAGGGCTGTATAGAATTCCATGGGGTCACAAAAAGTCAGACACAACTGAAGGACTTTCACTTTCAGGCTTCTTATTATCCCTTATCTCATGTCAGTTGATGATGTTTCCTTTGTTTAGCTTCTATCAGATTTGGCATAAGTAATACGAAAAAGTCTAGACTGGCAAAAGAGTATAGGATTATAACAGGATAAATCAGGGAAGATGATGAGAAACCACAGAATTTAGAAAAGACAGACTCAGGAAGATGAGAATTAAAGTGGAGCAGGTATGTTTCCTTAGTTCAGCACTCATGATTATGCAGAGAGAAGGATGTGGGAAGAGTACTTACGCTATTTGGAATTTTGTTTAACTGCATTCTCTTTTTGAGAGAGGATACTACCACTAGGGCTTCCCTGGAGGCTCAGTGGTTAAAGAATACACCTGCAATGCAGGAGACACAGGTTCGATCCCTGGGTGGGGAAGATTCCCTGGGGAAGGAAGTGGCAACCTACTCCAGCATTCTTGCCTGGAGAATTCCATGGACAGAGGAGCCTGATGGGCTACAGTCCATGCAGTTGCAAAGATTCAGCCATGGCTGAGCATGCCTGTACTACTTAATAGAAAATACAATTGATTTCCTGAAATTCAAATTTGATTGTCTTTAACTAGGTGAAGATAGATGTGACCCTGAAGAGTTAAGATATTAACTCATTAAACAAATATTTACTTGGTATCTACTATTTTAAGGCCTATGGTGGACAAACAGAAAGCATTCTGCATGTGTGGAGCTTGCGTTTTGGTAGTGCAGATATAAAACACAAAATAAAATACACAGGATGATATTAAATCCTTCAGAGAAGGAAGGATTATTTGTGTGTGTTGTGCAGGGAGTTGGTTATGGTTTTCAGCAAGGTGTACAAGCATATCTCCCTGAGAAGGTGAGGAGTGGAAAGGCCTGAAGCAGGGGTGCTGGAGCAGACTCTTTGGAAATCTAGATGAAGAGCATCCCAGGCACACAGAAGAACATGCACAAAGGTCTTGATGTGGGAGTTGGTGAAATGTTTGAGGAAATGGAAGGAGGCCAGTGTGACTGGAGTAGAGTGAAGGGTGGTGAGAATAGTAGCTAGTGGGGACTTTACAGGTGATTGCAAACACTTTGGTTTTACTCTGAGTTGGGAACTTATTTGAGGATGTTGTCTGGGAAAAAAAAGTGCACAACCTAACAGTTGAGAGTTATGTTTTATTCAGTGGACTTTCTTAAGACTTCAAGCCCAGGAGACAGCAACTCAAATAACTCTCAGATACTGCTCCGAAGAGTCAAGCGGGCAAGCAAAGATATACAGAAGTTTTTGCAACAAAAGACCTAGTGGTCAGTCTTAATGAGAAAATACCAGACATCTCAAATTAACGAATTTAGTGCTTTGCTATGTAAGAGAAGGTAAGAGTCTGGGCTCACTGGAACTACCCCTTTGATATGCACCTTAGCTCTCTGGGGCCAGTATCCTCTGTTTTCTCATCCTGCGTCTCCTCAGGTGCACCATCGGGGGTCTCTGCAGCGGCTGGCTGTCCGATGGGCTTGGCAGTGGGCAGTTTGTCTCCATCCCGAGTTCCCTCAGGGCTCACTGTCCAGGAGGCTGCCATGTGATGGAACATCCTTTGTTTACTGATACGGCAGACAACATTTGAGTTCTCAGGGGTAACCCTTGGGAGGGCTTCCCTGGTGAATCAGACAGGAGTGAGGAGGAAGAATTTCTGGAATGATGACCTTGACAGGGCAAGAAGGGGTGGTAGGGTGGGTGTCCCCCCATAGCTGTAGAGACGGTTCATTCTTAGGGACAGGAGGGAGGCCAGCTTGTTGGGGCCCAGGTGGAGCAGTTCAGTAGATTTACTAGTAGGAGCTTGTTGAAGTTTTTACTTAATTGCTTCCCATTTACCAATGAAATGGGAAACAAAGCCTAGCTAAGGTTGAGGAAGAAAAGAGATGAAGAGGTCTGAAGAGAGAGAAGTTATGAGACAGTCATCTGAGAGTGAATGCACTGCGTAATGGAACGTGATGGCCTGGCGGCCCTAAGAGCCCACTTGAGGTCAGCTGTTTTTCCTATTCAAGTCCAGCTTGCGGGGAGCAGGTGTGGAGTAGGTAGAATTTGATTTAACTTATTTGGGGGTCAGTTCAGCAAAAGAAGATAAGGATGAGAGAGTTGCAGGGTCTTTGTAACAGTAGAGACCACAGACATGAGGAAGAAGAGACAGTAGGATCAATAGATTTAGTCTGTAGTGGGGTTTGGTAATTTTTGGAATTTGTGGTATTGAAGAGAGTGAACTGGAAAGATAGGAGGCTGGAGTTGGAGAGTCAGATGTGTATAATTGAAGGTGAAGTTGCAGTAAGTGGTACAGAACAGGCTTGGGCTGTGAGCTCGGGAATGCAAGGCTGAGAAAGGGTGGAGCCACAGGGAAAGGGTGTGGGAAGGATTACATTTGTGGAGAGAGAAATCCCTAAGAATTATGTCTGGAGTAGTGTGTTGGAGAAGTTAACAGTGAGCCAGGGCTTAAGTCTCCAAGGAATAAGGGGCAGTGACTCGAGAATCAATAGATGGCTGCAAAAGGAGAGCGCTGGAGAGGCTAAAGAAAATCTGGAGCATGGCCAGAGGGAAGCTAAGAAACAGATGAAGTGGTGATTAGTTTTACGAGTTTTGTAGGGGTCGTCATCTCAGGGTTTGTCAACCTCAGCACCGCTGACATTTTGGTCTGGATTTCTCTTTGTTATGGGGGCTTTCCTGTGCATTATAGAATGTTTAGCAGCATCCTTGGCCTCTGCCCACAAGATGCAAAGGACCCTCTCCCCAGCCAGATAGCTCCAGACATTGCTCAATATCCCCTGGAGACAAAACTGTCCCCATTTGAGAGCCACTGAGTGAAATGACCAACCTAGACAGCATATTAAAAAGCAGAGACATTACTTTGTCAACAAAGGTCCGTCTAGTCAAGGCTATGGTTTTTCCAGTGGTCATGTATGGATGTGAGAGTTGGACTATAAAGAAAGCTGAGCACCGAAGAATTGATGCTTTTGAACTGTGGTGTTGGAGAAGACTCTTGAGAGTCCCTTGGACTGCAAGGAGATCCAACCAGTCCATTCTGAAGGAGATCAGTCCTGGGTGTTCATTGGTAGGACTGATGCTGAAGCTGAAACTCAAATACTTTGGCCACCTAATGCAAAGAGCTGACTCATTTGAAAAGATCCTGATGCTGGGAAAGATTGAGGACAGGAGGAGAAGGGGATGACAGAGGATGAGATGGTTGGATGGCATCACTGACTCGATGGACATGGGTTTGGGTGGACTCTGGGAGTTGGTGATAGACAGGGAGGCCTGGTGTGCTGCGGTTCATGGGGTCACAAAGAGTCAGACACAACTGAGCAACTGAACTGAGTGAAATGAATACTGAAAAGGCATTGAGGTCACTGGTGTCCTCGGATAGAGCTGCTTCTCGGGAGCGTGGAGATGCTCCTATAATCCATGTTAGGGCGGATCATGGAACGAGAAGGAGAAAAGGAGGTAGAAAATACTGAGCTCTCTTTCAAGGAAGGGGTTTGACTCTGAAGGGCTCAGAGAACTAGAGGAGAATATGAAGGCCAGGGATGGGTTTTTTCTGTCAAATAGAGAAACTTGAGCAGGTTTTAATGGTGATAGGAAGGATCCACATGAGAGGAACTGTTGACTCTAGAGGAAAGTACAACTTAGAAAATGGCCGTGGATGGTTTGTAGATATAAAGGAATCAGCATTCTGTAGGAAGAGCATTGTCTCCTGAGACACAGGTGCAGTGGGCTGATGCTGTTGGTTTATGGCTTTGATGGAGAGAAGCTGAGGGAGTTCCCATCTGACTGCTTCAAGTTTCAGCTGCTGAGAGTGAAGAGAACGCTAAGTGTGAGGAGTCAGCATTTTGAAGTACTTGTGGAGAACTGGGGACCAAGCTGACCTGGAGAAACTGAGGAAAAAGTGCTAGGCTTTCTGAAGGCCCATGTGGGGCTGAGGACCCTCAATTTATGATGAGGCCAAGCTGCCCTGCTGCGGCTTCTCGCCAGCATCACTCAGACACCGAGAAAGCACATAGCTAGCTTTAGCCAGAGTCGGAGCTTTGCTCAGTGACCTTGATGGAAAGGGTTCTGGTAAGAGTGTTACTGAAAGGATGACCTGGTTATGGAACTTTAAGAAAAAAGGAAGAAAAAGGATCAGCAGATTAATTAAGAAAAGTCATGGGACCTCTGTGGTCACTGTGAAATGAGAAGATGTTGTTGTCTTCAGAAAGAGGGGTTCTTGAGTAGGTGACTTTGGAACAGAAAATGTTTCAAGTGATGACAAGGTCCAGGGTGGGACCTTGGAGGTTAATACATGAAAGGGAGAAGCACATTGGAGATGAAGAGTCCAGTTACTGAGAGGCCAGTGTGCACTGGTCTTATCTGTGGATGCAGATGTGCTTCTGGTCTGATGGGGGACCTGGAACAGAGAGGGACGATGTGAGTTGGGGCCAGATTTGCACTGAACTAGAAGCAGCAGCTAAGAGGTAGGGGATGCCAGGCTCTAGGCAAGCCTGGGGGTGTATTCTACTTGCATGGACCTAAAAGGAACTATTTCTTCCCCCAAGAACACTGGAGAGTGATGATCTGGAAGTGGCACAGAGAACCAGGGAACTGTCAGTCTTTCTGCCCCTGAGGTGTGAATGCTCTGGGGGAAAAATCAGAGCCAGCCGAGTCTGCAGCTTTGTTTCCATGTTTTGATTCAAAATGGTTGGTCAAGTTTTGTTTCAAAGTGGGCTCAAGGATCAATTTTCATCTTTATTTCCTGCACTCTCCCCCCAAATCCAGACTTCAATTTTTTTTTTTTTTTTTTTCTGGTCTAAATGACCCTGAGGCAACTGAATTGGTGCTGGGTCTATTGAGAATAAGGTTTATTTTATGGTCAATCCAGGGTCTTCCTTGGAAATCCTGAGAAACCCAACTTAAGTCCCAAAGACTGCCTCGGACTCCAGGATCTTCAGGATTGAGAAGACTGGGAATAAAGCTTCCATTCAAGTATTTCTATTCTCTTGTGCCTTCTGCAAATAAAGAAACAGACCGGCTTTGCCTTGTAGCTTTATGGCACTAAGTTCACTAAACTAAAGGAGACAAAAAAAGCGCAACTAAAAAAGCGTTTCTCCAAAGAAGACATGCAGATGGCCAAAAATCACATGAAAAGATGTTCAACAGCACTAATTCTTAGAGAAATGCAAATCAAAACTACAGTGAAGTATCACCCCACGCAGGTCAGAATGGGCATCATTGAAAAGTCTACAGACAATAAATGCTGAAGAGGGTGTGGAGAAAAAGGAACCTTCCTACACTGTTGTTGGGAATGTAACTTGATACCCCCTCCCCCCCATTATGGAGAATGGTATGGAGGGTTCCAAAAAAAACTAAAATAGAGCTACCATATGACCCTGCAATCCCACTGCTGGGCATATATCCAGGAAAAAACTGTAAGTTGAAAAGATACATGTACCCCAGTGTTTGTTGTAACACTGTTTACAATAGCCAGGACACGGGAGCAACTTGAGTGTCCATTGACAGAGGAATGAATAAAGAAGATGTGGTACATATATACAATGGAATATCAGCCATAAAAAAGGAATGAAATAATGCCATTTGCAACAATATGGATGAACCTAGAGATTATCATTCTAAGTGAAGTAAGTCAGAGAAAGATAAATATGATATCACTTATATGTGGAATCTAATAAAAAATAATACAAATGGACTTATTTACAAAACAGAAATAGACTCACATATATTGAAAGCAAATTTATGGTTACTAAAGGGGATATTGGGGTGGGATGGGGCAGAGAGTGACAAATTAGGAGATTGGGATTAACATATATTCACTAATATATATAAAATAGATAACTAATAAGGACTTACTGTGGGCTTCCCTACTGGTGTTAGTGTTAAAGAATCTACTTTCCAGTGCAGGAAATGCGAGAGACATGGGTTCAATCCCTGGGTCAGGAAGATCCCCTGGAGGAGGGCATGGCAATCCACTCCAGTATTCTACCCTGGAGAATCCCCTGGGCAGAGGAGCCTGGTGGGCTACAGTGCATAGGGTCACAAAGAGTCAGACACAAGTGAAGTGACTTAGCACACAGTACAAGAGCCTACTGTATAGCAGAGCGAACTCTGCTCACAATTTTGTGATAACTTATATGCCATTGCCTTATCCGTATGAAACTGAAAAGAAACTGAAAAAGAAGGTGTGTGTATATGTATGTGTGTGTACGTGCACGCTAAGTCGCTTCAATCGTGTTTGACTCTTTGTGACCCCATGGACTGTAGCCCTCAGGCTCTTCTGATCTTGGCATTCTCCAGGGAAGAATACTAGAGTGGGTTGCCATGGCCTCTTCCCAGGGATCTTCCTGACTCAGGGATTGAACCCGGGTCTCCTGTGTCTCCTGCATTGGCAGGCAGGTTCTTTACCACTGGCACCACCTGGGAAACCTATGCACACACACACACACACACACACACACACACAACTAATTCACTTTGCCATATCTGAAACTAACACAACATTGTATGCCAACTCTATTCAAATAAAAAACCTTTTAAAAAGCAGGGGTGTCACCCAAACAAAGGAATGTTAATTTGGCATAAGGATGGTCAAAAAGGGAAATGAGATCAAAGGTAAATAGACCAGTAAGATTTCCTAAATTGGTCCATTTGCTGTGGTAGAAATTCACAGGGCATTTCGGTGTTGAAAGCTTTTTGTGCATTCAAGAGAAAAAAAGTGATGGTGTTTTTCCTGAATCTGGAGGAAGAGGATCTACTCATATGTTTTATGTGATTGATTCAGAAGCTACATCTGTGGATTTGCTAGGGTTGGGGCCTAGGAGCAAAAGGCAGTCCAAGACACAAAAATCTGAGAAATTTCTTTCTGAGTCACTTCTCTGGAATGCAGAGTGTATTTTCCCAGAGAAACAGTCATCAATGGTGAGTAAGCTTCTATACCCAGCCAGGCCAGACTTGCTAAACGCAGCTGAACACAGAGTGCTAAGAAGTGTTCATTCTGTGCATTAGCACTGATCCTCTGGAATACTCCAACCTTATTTTTTTCCATTATTACTAAAGAAGGGCAAATAAAACTAAGGTGCAGAGTGAGTGAGTGAGCTGAGGCCTGTGAACAAATGCTTAGCATCATGAAAGAGAAGGAAAGACTTTGAGTTATATTAAACCCTGAAGCAGTGAGGAGTCCCACACCTGAGGAGGAAAATTTAATGGTACAAGATGACAGAGAAAAAAAGAGCTCATCAGCTTCTATATTACTACTTTTGTCTTTTTTGCTAATGAAGGTTTTCTGCTAATCTTTTGATTGCAATGGCTCAAGTTCTAATATGGGGCTATAGAAGCCCACGCTACACTAGACAGTTTTAGAAAGGAATACAATTTTTCCAAAGCAGTTTAAGCTTCCTGACTAGAAAAATTATGTATCTATCAGGGCATTAAAAGAGCTTATAAATTTGTTCATGGAACCACAGCTGATAATCTTGAGGTCATATGGGGACCAGGACAGGTGCCAGAAGAATAGAAAGAGGGACAAATATGATGGTCTTCAAAAAGGCATGGGGTTGGGTGGAAGTTGGGCATGATGGACTATATTCTGATAAATGGAGACATTGAAGCTGGGGCATTTATCTCCAGGGATATTACGGCTGAGGTGTTTTTTTTTTAAGCAGATGGGTTGTGACTGTTAAAAGGTCATCAGGAACCAACTTGAGTTCAGTAAAACAGTAAAAATAAGTCATGTCAAACTGACAGCATGTTCCTTTTCTTTCCTTTTTTTTTTTCATGGGCATTATTAGGCTTTTAGAATAGGAGAAAGCTGCAGACATTTTGTGTCTTGAGTTTAGCGAGGTGTGTGGGAAAATAATCATTTTTAAATACAGATTGAAGAAATGTGGGCCTAGTGAGAGTGTGCTTATCTGGGCAATTGATCTTGCCAAGACTGCGGAATAAGGATGGAAATCAATTTCTAGAGGAGACAAAAATCAATATGAATTAAAGTCAGCTCCAGCTCCTAATTCATAAGTATCAGTTGCCTAAGGAAAGATCACAAGAGCTGAGGCCAATAACTGATCGCATGGAGGCTATAATTAAACTCAGTATGAATTGAGCATGTAATAACGATGTCAGAAATTTTATGTGAATCTGGGTTGTATTCACACCTATCTATCCAAAACCAAGAAATTACTAGACTTTTTCTGTTCAATATTGGTGAAGCCACCTCCCCATCTGGGTGCTCCATTTGAAGGGAAAATGTATGGAGAGGAGAAAGGTGAGCATGGTGGTGGATCCTGACCCAGGCAAGAAAATGACGGCAGGTACATACTTTGACAGTGGTAATAGGTAGATGATGGTGCAAAATATGGTATTAAAACCTAGGGATAGAAGGTATACATAGGCAGACAGATTGCATTTCAGTAGAAAGATGGTCTCATAATTGAGCTACCTTGGAGTCGTTCACAAACGGACAGACTAGGTAGTAGTCTCGGCAGATGATGAATACTTGGCCAAGCCAGTAGGGAAGGAAAGGAAGGGCGTGCATATTTTATGTGCTGCAGGACTTGGTAGTTGATGGAAAGTGGGGAAGGAGGGAAAGAGGTTGTTTCTGGGAATGTACCATTTAGTCAGTTACATTTGGCTCATGGATGCATCTGAGTTGCTTTTGTTCTATTTTTTAGTTCCCTAATTCAGCCTATTGTCATCAGCAGCCAAATGACGTAATTAATTAAAACCCTTTCCTCCACAGAGCAGTGTTCATTCTACCTGGTTTTATTCCCTGGTTTCAGAAGCCCTTGACTGTAAAATGCTTTGTGAATGGCTCTCCCACAGTGCATCCCATTTGAAATTCAGCAAGCTATCTGTTATCTGGGGAATGTCAAAATTAATTTGACAAAAACATGCATGAGGAAAGCAGGGAGCCCTGGGCATTCTGAACAAAGATGTGATAGCAGTATTTACCATGGAACTCATTTGATTATAAGTCATCTAGAAGCATATCGCAGTAATGGCCAGAAAAGCCCACAAAAGCAAAAGAATTGAGTTAAAGCTGAAAGTCTGCCAGTAAATGACCTGACCGTGCCGTGACCTAAAAAACAGCGCTAATGTAAAAAAGTTGTAATAAAAATTTAAAGAGAAACACAGAACTTGGTGGAAATGTAAACACAATATGAATTCACAGGATTCCTAGAAAATTGAAAAGGGGAGCTCAGTGAGATTTCAGCTGTAGCTGACCCTCCCGCATTTTGAACTCTTCATTAATTTGGAAGGCTTAAGGGCTCTGGAAAGAGGATTTAAAATTCTTTCATTCCTGAAGTCTTAATACTTAACTGTAGTTTTTCTTATTTCAACAATAATAATAAAAAGTGCATTTTTACTCAAGTCTCAAATATATTCCTTAAGTCTGTCTCTGGTTTGAGGGAAAAAAAAAAAACCAACAACTATAAATATGCTTTTACCCTGAAAACCCTAATGGCTCCTTCAAAAAAGGAAAATGTATTTACAGTTCCTTCTCCCAAGCCACTTTTTGAAATGTAGATTAATGTGATCTGACAGATTGTAATGGCTACTGAAGAGAATTTTCATTAATTATAATGGACAAACCAATAATATGGATCTTTACAATGTTAATATGAATTAAAACATATCAAGTCAAGGCCATACTTGAAGCTGGATTAAAATTTGACTGTGAAGTCCAAATCCATTAGAATAAAAACACATGATGAAAGTTTTGACAGATCATTTACTGATGCTAATGGTATCACCACCCTTTCATGAACTTTCATGAGCCTCAAGTGTTTTTAACAAGTAAACTAAATAAACTATCTTGTGAAAGAGGAAGTAAGAAAGTTGAGAGAGGACGCACTTCTGTAACTTTGAAAAGTGTTTTTATATTTTTGAATATTTTTTTTCTTTTTCATAAAAGAAAGTCCTAAAAGCACCCCTAGGAAATTAAGCATGATGGAATTCCAGGGGATCGGAAGCCCTCCATCCCTTCGCGGCTCTGCTCTCAGTCCCTTGGGGAAAAAGTTGATTTTCCTTTTAGGAGCTCAGTCTCCTCATGTATAAGTTCAGTTCAGTTCAGTTACTCAGTCATGTCTGATTGTTTGTGACCCCATAAACTGCAGCATGCCAAGCCTCCCTGTCCATCACCAACTCCCAGAGTCCACCCAAACTCATGTCCATTGAGTCGGTGATGCCATCCAACCATCTCATCGTCTGTTGTCCCCTTCTCCTCCTGCTTTCAATCTTTCCCAGCATCAGGGTCTTTTCAAATGAGTCAGCTGTTCGCATCAGGTGGCCAAAGTATTGGAGTTTCAGCTTCAACATCAGTCCTTCCAATGAACACCCAGGACTGATTTCCTTTACAATGGACTGGTTGGATCTCCTTGCAGTCCAAGGGACTCTCAAGAGTCTTCTCCAACACCACAGTTCAAAAGCATCAATTCTTTGGTGCTCAGCTTTCTTCACAGTCCAACTCTCACATCCATACATGACTACTGGAAAAACCATAGCCTTGACTAGACAGACCTTTGTTGGCAAAGTAATATCTGTGCTTTTTAATATGCTGTCTAAAAAAAATAATAATAATAATATGCTGTCTAGGTTGGTCATAACTTTCCTTCCAAGGAGTGAAGTGAAGTGAAGTGAAGTCGTTCAGTCGTGTCTGACTCTTTGCGACGCCATGGACTGTAGCCTACTATGCTCCTGCATCCATGGGGTTTTCCAGGCAAGAATACTGGAGTGGGTTGCCATTTCCTTCTCCAGAGGATCTTCCTGACCTAGGGATCAAACCCAGGTCTCCTGCACTGTAGGCAGACACTTTACCATCTGAGCCACCAGGGACTCCAAGGAGTAAGTGTCTTTTAATTTCATGGTTGCAGTCACCATCTGCAGTGATTTTGGAGCCCAGAAAAATAAAGTCAGCCACGGTTTCCACTGTTTCCCCATCCATTTGCCATGAAGTGATGGGACCAGATGTGATGATCTTAGTTTTCTGAATGTATAAAAGCAGAAAAATCAGCAGTAGATTTCCTCACAAGAGTGTCATTCAGTGACTGCACAGGGGTTGAAAAGCATTTTAGCTATCTGAAAAGTGTGTTCATAAAATAATAATACAGTGAGAAGTCTTATCTAACATTTATGGATTGCAAGTCGGCAAAGCATCTTGCAGGCACGGGGCTAGCCAGCCTTGCAGTGCCCCAACCCATATTCTTCAGTGTAGCCAAACCCTCCTCCTGCTCTTGCAGATTAAATCAGACTATGTTGATCTCAGGAATTGGTTTTGCTGTCCTTAGATCGAGCTCACAGGAGCATTTGTAGCTTTTGCTGCTAAGAAAGTAGTTACAGACACTTTGGTGCCTACCAAACGATCTCTGGGTTGAGAATTAATCATGCCTGGCAGTATCACAAATACCAACAGTACAGTCTGTTAATAAATACATATATAGAGCATTTATTGACACTTGCTGATAGAGTTTTCAGTTGAAATAAGAGCTACTTAAATTATGCACTGTTTTGAATAACCACTATCAGCTTCTCTAAATATTGCAGTAAAATTTTTATGTATCCCATCACATAATAATTCATTAATCAGTGTGCTTCAAAGAATAATATTAAGCTGTATATCTCAGGGTTTGCCCTCAAGATCAAGAGTGGGTATACTGTTGCCTGTATCCCCTGCACACTGTATTATTATCTGACAGATGTTAAATCATGTAACTGATGCTGGTTGGTTGGCTGGTTGAAAGAATGTAAAATGGTGTGCTGTGTTTGATGATTTTCAGTGGCACTTACAGCAAAAGTGCCAGAGGAGTTCGGCTTGGACTGTAGTTCTCAGCCTTGGCTGTGTGTCAAAATTACCGGAGAACCTCTTTTAAAACATGAACGCCCACGCTCCGCCTTCATGTACTAATCTTGCTCTTGCCTATGTTTATATACAGAACCTGAGTATGTTTATATAAAGTTTACAAGGGTGACTCAAATGTGCAGCCAGGTCTAGCATCATTGTCTTTGAAAAATCAGGTTTGTATTTTTGAAGAAGGTGGTATGTATTGCAACCTTGAAGAGTACATTTTATCAGGTGCTAAAATCTGTACCAGTCAAGGTTTTACCAGAACGCAGAACTTATAGAATATCTAGACACAAACACACGCGTGTAAGCATATGTGTATGTGTGTGTTTGGCTATGTCTGTACGTGTGTATGGGCTTCCCAGGTAGTGCTTGTGGTAAAGAACCTGACTGCCAGTGCAGGAGGCCTGAGAGACACAGGTTTATTCCTGGATTGGGAAGATCCCCTGGAGAAAGGAATGGCATCACACTCCAGTATTCCTGCCCAGAGACTCCCATAGATAGAGGAGCCTGGTGGAAAAGAGTTGGACACAACTGAGGCAACTTAGCACACACACATACACATACATGTATATACACAAATGTACATGTATGTATCTGTATTAATACACACACAGAGAGAAATATTTATTAAAGAGACTTATCTCAAGGAACCTGCTTCCACAACTGTGGGTTCTAATCTGTGGGGCAGAGAGGCAGGAAGGGCAGGCTGGAAACCCCTGGGTAGGGGCAGACACTGCAGTCTCGAGACGGAATTTCTTTTTCTCAGAGAGGCCTCAGTTTTTTTAAGGCCAGCCAGCTGCCTACCTGAGTCCCACTTAGATCATTGAGAATAATTTCTGTTCCCTAAAGTAATCTGATTACCACATCAGTTAACCACATCTACAAAATAAGTTCATAGCAACTCTTAGATTCGTGTCTGATTGCTTAAGTTCCCTGGTGTCTCAAGATGGTAAAGAATCTGCCTGCAATGTGGTAGACCTGAGTTCGATCCCTGGGTTGGGAAGATCCCTTGGAGGAGGGCATGGCAACCCTCTCCAGTATTCTTGCCTGGAGAATCCCCATGGACAGAGGACTGGTGGGCAACAGTCCATGGGGTCAAAAAGAGTCCAACATGACTGAGCAACTAAGCACAGCATAGCACAGAACCCAGGCAAGGTGGTGCATAAACCCAACCGTCTCAGTAGATATTTTACTGGAGGGTATCCAAATAGCACAGCCTAAGTCAAGAAATGAAAGTGGAAGAGGGTGAGGTATGCTCAGTTTGTATCCAGCACAAGGTTGATCTAGGGAAGTGGAAGAAAATGAAGTTAAAAAGTTAGTTCTATGAACTTATAGTTGCCAGGGAGGGAGAGTGGGGAGAAAGGATAGTTAGGGAGTTTGGAATTGATATGTACACACTGCTATATTTAGAATGGATAACCAATGAGGACCAACTGTATAGCACAGGGAATTCTGCTTAATGTTATGCAGCAGCCTGGATGGGAGGAGAGTCTGGGGGAGAATGGTTACATGTATACGTATGGCCGAGTTCCTTTGCTGTCCACCTGAAACTGTCACAACATTGTTAATCGGCTATACCCCAATATAAAATCAAAAGTTAAAAAAAATATAAAAGTTACTTTCGGGTAGACTGTAGCAGTCTCCAGCTAAGGGTCTGGACTTTTGAACTGAGGAGACAAAGCTATGTCTAGGGGCAGCTCTGACCGTGTTTCCATCTGTTCTGTGTCTGTGCTGTCCACTTAGTTACACGTGGTTGTGGAGACACTTGAAAGTGGCTAGTGAGACAGAGGAACTGCATATGTAATTCTGTCTCATTTTAATTCAGGTAAATTAAATAACCCCATGCAGCTAGTAGCTACTGTATTGAACAGTGTAGCCAGTGTGGCATGAGTATGTAGGGGGCATAAGAAGGAGAAACAGAACATAAGCTGTCCAGTTAGTAGCCTCCTCTGGTAGTCCCTGTGTGGGGGTGGGTGGGGGGGACAGAGAAAGTGGGAAGGGAAAGAAGGGCGTGGGGGAGAAGGGAGTCAGTTTACCATGTGGTTGCCCCTCTCTCCATCTTTCCCACCACTTCTCTGCCTTCCCACTATCTGCTCCTCTCTCACCCAAGCCCCTCCTGTCTGTCCCATGTCCTCAGAGCTCACCCAAACTCACCTGCTCTTCTCACTCACTTCCTCAGATTCGATTATAAGCTCTGTGTTAACACCTCCCAAGTTTATACTTGCAGCCTCAGCTCTCTCTCAACCCCAGACCCGTGGCATCTCCACTTGAAAATATTACTGATTCATAATCTTCCCTCTCTAATTGTATTTCTCTTCCAGCTTTTTGAATTTTGGTAAAAGTAATCTCCATCCTTTCAGCCACTTGGGCTGGAAACCTCAGAATCTTCCCAGCCCCTTATGTCTGACCTGCTGATTCAGCCTGTCCCTGTCTTATTGCCCCCCTCAGAAGCATTGCCACCTCTCTTCCCGGGACTCACACAGTCCCTCTGTGCACACTTCTGCCATCCATGATCTACTTTCTGAGCAGTTTGTCTAAAAAGAGAAAACACATCAATTTGTTTCTTCTGTAATGTGTAATAAAATTTTCCTCCTGATGCTTTAGCTATCATATTACTAAATGTCATAGGATAAAGGGTTAATTAATTTCAGTTGATTTATTTAATAATATTTATGCATTTAATATTTCTATAACCCTGTAAAATAGATACAATTGAAAAATTTCACTGAAATATCCCTTGGGGCATATATTCCAGTGAGAGAGACAGACATTAATCAAATAATTACACAATTAAAATTGTGAGGTGACATTTAAAGATGAATATAAGGTGCTCTGAGAGAAAGTCAGAGAGAGACCCAAGCTACAAGGAAGGTCAGGAAAGGGCTCCATGAAGAGTCAGAAATCGTGGAGAGGGAGAGAAGGAAATTTAGGAGATGGAAACTACAGGTGCAGAGATAGGGGAAAATACTTGTATGGAACAACATAGTCATTCAAAATGTCATTGAGGGTTTTCTTTCCCCCCTGGCTGCGTGCGTCTCCGGCCGGTGATTTGCCCGGGCGCCTCCGTGCGCTCGGCCGATGGCCTCTGAGACCGCCCACCCGAGCACCCCAGGAGCCGGCGGACCCTCCAGCGGGCCCAGGGGGACAAAAGTGGCTCTAAATCCAGCACGTGCATACTGAGGCAAGTTAATGGATTTAATATGAAGCACAGAAGCAAATAATGCCAAAGAGCAAGAAGTAATTGGTACACATTTAGTGAGTGGGGCAGCCTTTTCTTCTCCCACTGCTGCTGAGATGGTGGAAATTAGTCGAATTCAGTATGAAATGGAATACACCGAAGGTATTAGTCAGCGAATGAGGGTCCCAGAAAAATTAAAGGTAGCACCACCAAATGCTGACCTGGAACAAGGATTTCAAGAAGGAGTTTCAAATGCTAATGTGATTATGCAAATTCCAGAGAGAATTGTGGTAGCAGGAAATAATGAAGACATTCCATTTTCAAGACCAGCAGATCTTGACCTTATACAGTCAAATAACTCCCTTTAAGCCTCTGGCTCTAAAAACACCACCTCGTGTGCTTACGCTGAGTGAAAGACCGCTAGATTTTCTGGATTTAGAAAGACCTGCTCCAACCCCTCAAAATGATGAAATCCGTGCAGTTGGCAGGCTAAAAGGAGAACGCTCTATGAGTGAAAATGCTCTTCGCCAAAATGGACAGCTGGTCAAAACTGACTCCATTCCTGTGTCACGTGGTGGGTCTGCTGCCACCACTTCTCATCCTCATCATGACAACGTCAGGTATGGCATTTCAAATATAGATGCAATGATTGAAGGAACTTCAGAAGACATGACGGTTGTAGATGCAGCTTGATTAAGACGACAGAGAAACTAAATAGACGTCTACAACTTCTGAAAGAGGAGAACAAAGAATGGGCTGAAAGAGAAATGGTCATGTATTCAATTACTGTAGCATTCTGGCGGCTTAATAGCTGGCTCTGGTTTCGCCGCTAGAGGTAACCTCAGCTCTCAGAAATTGTCTCAACAGCTGGAAATATAAAGAATTTGCAAACTTCAAAAAAAAAAAAAATGTCAATAAGGGTTAACATTAGTGAGAATTTCCTGGAGATCCAGCTGTTAGGACTCTGCACTTTCATTGCCACAGGGACACAGTTTCAGTCCCTGGTTGGGGAACTAAGATCACACAAGCGACATGGTAAGGCCAAAAACAAGCAAACAAACGAAAACATGTTAATGGAATATAGTAGCTGACAACTGCATTGGGATAGAGCATAATCTTAAATTTTCCAGACCACCTGGAACAGCCTTTGGAAACTGACAAGGCAGAACCTTGTCTATTAAACACTTTGACTTGAATATGTTATCTCAAGGCAATTCAGCAAGTATCTGTTGGCTTACTTTCCTAGTTGTTATAGGTTAAAAACAGTTCTTTTCCTTCACATTATAATCCAATTAAAATTATAGTATGTATACATAAAAATAGGTGGCATTATACTGTATATGGGTTTCCCTTGTGGCTCAGCTGGTAAAGAATCTGCCTGCAATGCGGGAGACCTGGGTTTGGTCCCTTGGTTGGGAAGATCCCCTGGAGAAAGGAAAGGCTATCTACTCCAGTACTCTGGCCTGGAGAATTCCATGGACTGTATAGTCCATGGGGTCGCCAAGTCGGACATGACTGAGCGACTTCACATACTCTATATGGTATCATACTGTTACAATTTATATAATCTAAAATTAAAAGCCAGAATGAATGCTATAGAACAGTAGTTCTAAACTTTTTATATTCTTATACTTTACGCTGTTAATAAAATATTGACCCCCAAGAGCATCTTTAACATGGATATATCTATCTGTATTAAATAACTGATAGTATTAGAACTGAAAAAAATAATTAAACAATCCATAAGAAACTCAAAATATGAAAATTTTTTACATATGAAAATATTTTATGAAATTGACTTTTCTAAAACAAAAATTAGCAAGAAGAGTGGCATTATTTTGCATATTTTACAGATCTCTTTAAGAGAAGACAGCTGTTTCTTCTATTTGAGGCTTTTAACTTTAGTTAAAAGTTGCAATATGTTGTTTTGGTTGAAGTATATGACATAGATGCAGCCTTACAGAGATAGGTAGGTAGAAAAGAGTATTTTAAAGCCTTTTTAGGTCAATGTCAATATTCTTCTTTGATGCCACATTAAAATTCAATAAATAGTAGTTCTTAAACATTGCATATAATATGGAATGCAAAACCATTTCAGTGAGCTTTTGTGTGTTAAAAGCCTGTCTTGCATCTCTCTTATATGCCTGTTGTCCTTCTGCATTACCTCTTTGGAAAAATGCCTGTTCTTTTCTTCTGCCCATTTTTTAAATTGGATTGTTTGTTTTTTGATGTTGAGTTGTATGAGCGTTTGTATATATTGATTATTAATGCCTTATCAGTCATATCAATTGCAAACATCTTCTCCTGTTCAGCAGGTTGTCCTTGGCAAAGCTTTTAAGTGTAACTCAGCCTCATTTGTTTATTTTTGCTTTTGTTTCCTTTGCTTTAGAATATGGGTCCAAAAAGATATTGCTGCAACTTACTTCATAGAGTATTCTGACTGTATTTTCCTCTAGGAGTTTGATAGTATCCAGGCTTACATTTAGGTCTTTAGTCCATATTGAGTTATTTTTGTGTGGGGGGTTAAAGAATGTTCTAATTTCATTAGTTTACGAGTAGCTGCCTAGGCACAGAAAAAGATGCTCAACATCACTATTCATCAGGGATCAAATCAAACCTTCAGTGAAATCACCTCACACCTGTCAGAATGGCTGTCATCAAAAAAAATAAAATAAAATAAAATAAAGGAATACAAATGTGGGGAAGGATATGAGAAAGGGAACTCTCCTGTCTTATTGGTGGGAGCAGCCACTGTGGAAAAGAGTATGGAGGTTTGTCAAAAAACTAAAAGTTACTATATAACCCAACAATTCCATTCCTGGGTATAGACCTGAAAGCAACAAAAACACTAATTTGAAAAGATGCATCCACCCCGATGTTTACAGCAACATTAATTACAATTGCTAAGGCATAGTAGCAACCTGGATGGACTTGGATGGTATTTGGCTAAAGTGAAGTAAGTCAGACAGACAAAGACAAATACTGTATGATATTACTTATGTGTGGAATCTAAAAAATACAGCAAATTAGTGAATAAAAGAAAAAGAAGCAGATTCATAGAGAGTACAAACTAGTTGTTACCAGTGGTGAGAGAGAAGGGAGGATGGCTAATATAGGGGTGGGAGGTGAAGTCTGTCTTGCATTTTGATTGAATCTTTATCCAAGCATGATTTTATTATTGTGCATTGGGCAGTTGGAAAATATTGGTTCATTGAATTAACTAACTTTTACAAATTTTGATCCATTTCATGATATCCATTTTATGATATAAAATATTTTAAAAAATATCTCCAATCTCCATTTCATCAATCTCATAAGAAAATCCATTAAATATTGGGAACCTGTCAAGTTCCCAGTGGCAAATACAAGTTGTCTTAAATTCTAATACGTTAATTGCTCAAAAGCGTGAATTTTATCATTAGCAACAAATATTGTCAGCTGTTTTCCTTGAAATGACAGTTGCGCTTTGTTCATTTTAGGGAAAATATCTGCCAAACACTTAAGCTTGATAACTGCGTTTTGTGTCAGTTGTCTGTCAAGTGAAAGTAGGGTCTGTGGAAAAAACCGACAACTCAAAAATTGCTCGGCAATTTTCCTGAAGACCACCATCATACTTTGATGCACAGCAGGAGTGCTTTCTGAGTACCTCCATTTCTTTACAGAATATTAAAAACCCAGGTACTCAAGGGTCAAGGTTTCATAAAGTTAGTAATTGTTTCAGCTTCATGAAGAACATTCCTAAGTGAAGTGATTCACAAATAGAGAACAAACAAGTGGTTACCAGTGGGGAGAGAGAAGGGAGGATGGCTAATACAGGGGTGAGAGGGGAGTCTGTCCTGCAGACTGTGAGTTGGTGGTGAAGAGCACGATGATGACTTGCACGCTTTGGTGCCACTACTGAGATGTGCTACGGTGCTGGTTTTTGTACCGTCATTGTAGATGTTAACACAATGAGAATAAGAAATAACATTTTAGTATTGTATAAAAATGCTTGTGACCTCATGGGCCCCCTCAAAGGATTTCAGGAATCCCCAGAGGTCCACAGAACCCACATCCATTGGCATGGACAGTAGTCTGGTGCCGGAGAAAGAAACATGAAGCCAGTTGTTAGAAATAGGCTTCGTGAGAGAAGAACTGAGCTACACCTTTGAGGAAAATTAGGATTTGGATCAGTGGAAAGAAGCATGGAAGGGGTTTCCAGAGGGGAAATCATGTGAGCAGAGGAGGAGAGACAGAAAGCAGCATGATACAGTCAAGGTCTGACGAGAAAGCACGGTTGGGTTGGAGGGTTAGGAATGGAGAGGGACAATAAATACAATGTGAGATGAATCAGATTAGGAGAGATCTGAATACCTATCTGAAAAGTTTGCACTTTCTCCAGAGGACGTTGTAGGTAACAAGGTTTTTGAATCTGTGATTTGAATGTGTTGATTCAGGAACATCCATATAGTGACAGTGTATAAATTGAATTGGCAGACAAGACAACTGGATACTAGGAGATGAATTGGGATATTCATTGTCATCTAGTTAGCGAAGGTCAAGAGCATGGGCGAGGGTGATGGTAATAGATGAAACTAAGTGAAATGCAGACTAATGGCTTCAAAAGTAGAAGCAATATGAGAACTAAGGACAAAAAAGTCAAAAGGTTACCAGTATATTGTATTTTATAACCCCAGTTCCTTGCCAAGGACATTGTTAGGAAAATGGATAAAAAGTGGGTGTTTCTGTGTAAGATCATACATGAAGCTTTCTCCTCCCTGAAAAATCAGAATGCTTCCTTTTTTCTGATAACAAGGACTGTATCACTGAACACACTTCCTTCTTGCTCTGCTGCCAGGAGGCCTTGTGCCAGTCTCCTGTTAAAATCACAACAATTAAAATTGTTCCTGTGGTTAGCATTTCTTCCTCCTATGTTCGATAGCCCTGATTCTCCATCTATATTTATTTATTTGTTTTTTATTAAGGTATGCTGCTGCTGCTAAGTCGCCTCAGTCGTGTCTGACTCTGTGTGACCCCATAGACAGCAGCCCACGAGGCTCCTCTGTCCCTGGGATTCTCCAGGCAAGAATACTGGAGTGGGTTGCCATTTCCTTCTCCAGTGTATGAAAGTGAAAAGTGAAAGTGAAGTCGCTCAGTCGTTCCCGACTCTTAGTGACCATGGACTACAGCCTACAAGGCTCCTCCGTCCATGGGATTTTCCAGGCAAGAGTACTGGAGTGGGGTGCCATTGCCTTCTCCGATATTAAGGTATAGTTGATGTATATAATATTATATATTAGAGGTATGCAACACAGTGTTCATAATTTTTAAAGGTTATACTCCGTTTACAGATACTGGCTATATTCCCTGTGTTTACAGTATTCCCTTGTAGCTTGTTTATTTTATACATAGTAGTTTGTACCTCTTAATCCCCTACCTCTTTCTTGCCTCCCTGCCTTCCTTCTCCCCTGTGGTAACCATTTAGTTTGTTCTCTGTGAGTGACTCTCTTTTTTTGTCGTATTCACTGCTGTGTTCAATTGTTAAGTCGTGTCTGACTCTTTGCGACCCCATGGACTGCAGCATGCCAGGCATCCCTGTCCTTTACTATTTCCCAGAGTTTGCTCAACTATCTCATCTTCTGTTGCCCCTTTCTCTTTCTACCCTCAATCTTTTCCAGCATCAGGATTTTTTTTCCAGTGAGTCAGCTCTATGTGTCAGGTGTCCAAAGGATTGGAGCTACAGCTTCATTATCAGTCCTTCCAATGAATATTCGGGGTTGATTTCCTTTAGGATTAACTGGTTTGATCTCTTTGCTGTCCGAGGGACTCTCAATAGTCTTCTCCAGCCCCACAGTTTGAAAGCATCAAATTGTTTCTTTGACTATATGAACCTTTGTTAGCAAAGTGATGTCTTTGCTTTTTAATATGCTCTCTAGGTTTGTCATAGCTTTTCTTCCAAGGAGCAAGTGTCTTTTAACTTCATGGCTGCAGTCACCATCTGCAGTGATTTTGGACCCCAAGAAAATACAATCTGCCACTGTTTCCATTGTTTCCCCATTTATTTGCCGTGAAGTGACGGGACCAGATAGAGATGATCTTAGTTTTTTGAATGTTGAATTTTAAGCCAACTTTTTCACTTTCCTCTTTTCACCCTCATCAAGAGGCTCTTTAGTTCCTCTTTGCTTTCTGCCAGTATGGTGATATCATCTGTCTATCTGAAGTTGCTGATATCTCTCCCAGCAGTCTTGATTCCAACTTGTGATACATCCAGCCCAGCATTTTGCATGATGTACTCTTCATAAATTAAATAAATGGGTGACAATATACAGCGTAACATACTCCTTTCCCAATTTTGAATCAGTCAGTTTTTGCATATCTGGTTCTAACTGTTGTTTTTTGACCTGCTTACAGGTTTCTCAGTAGACAGGTAAGGTGGTCTAGTAGTCTCATCTCTTTAAGAATTTTCCACAGTTTGTTGTGAGTCACACAGTCAAAGGCTTTAGCATAGTCAATAAAGCAGACGTAGATGTTTTACTGGAATTCTCTTGCTTTTTCTATGATCCAGTGGATGTTGGCAATTTGGTCCTGTTTTATTTTTAGAGTCCACATATAAGTGATAGCATACAGCGTTAGTCTTTTTCTGTCTGACTTATTTCACTTAGCATGATGCTCTCTTCAGTCCATCCATGTTGTTGTAGATGGAGGAATTTCTTTTTTTTTTATTTTTCATCTCTGTCTCTATTTACAATTCATTAATCTTACTATTTTCATTCTGTTTGATGCCAGATATCATAGGACCTCTTTTGAAAGAGATTGGGATAAGAGGAGTAATATATGTTAACTCTACCATATTTTATTCATTTCTGGGATGGATCCCTTTGTTTCAGTCACAGTTTACTCAGAATCTGAAGAAAGCTAAAAAGCCTCTGACATCCAAAACCAAAGCACCACGGCCATTTCAAAGAAAGTCAACAAATTTGGTTAATCTGGTTGCCCAAAGCAGATAGAAGCAGTATATCTATGATAGCAGTATATCACTATCATAAAGGAGTAGTGGAATACCTATTAAAAACTGGTAAATTCATAACAAAAGAAGAGACTTTGTAATCTGAGTGGTAGCAGAGAGAAACAGCAAGATGCAGGTGAAAGTTCATAATGACTGTAAAGTATGTGAATGCACTTAACATAATCAATTAAGTAGTCAATAAAGAACTATTTCATGTTAAGTAAAGAACACCAAGATCTCACATTTATTGAGCTTTTACTGTGTTCTGGGCTCTGTGTAGTTGCTTTACATGCACATCTCACTTAATCTTCCTAAGAACCCTGAATTTCTTTCTATGATTTCCCCCCTTTTTACAGGTAAATAAATTCAGTTTAAAGAGATAAAGTATATACACAGAGGCACACAGCTAGCTAGCTGTATATAGTTGAGTTGCGATTTGAACCGAGCTCTGCCAGATACCACAACCCATGTTTTTTATTTTTAATTGAAGCTCTCTCTCCATTTTTACCTCCTTACTTATAATGTAGTAGTAGTAATAGTAGTTGTGTGCAGTGTCCTCTCTAAAGATCAGAAATGTTATGTACTACATTTGGGGAAATTTTGAGCACAAAAGGTTAAAGTAACCTTTTAATTGGTGTAAAGTTCATCTGAATACTCATTTCCTCAGAACACTTTATTTCTTAAGACTTCCCAATAACTGATTGGGAGGAGGATTTTTTAAGGTGTTATTTATTATTTGTAGTCAATTAATAGATTTTTGTGCCATTGTTTTAAATGAGTCACTTGGGTTTTTTAACTTTGTTTTGGAAACATCTCTGCATCCTCATTTTGATGCCACGAAGAGCAGCCATTCTTGTAAACTGCGTCTTGAGTTACAACCGAAAAAATACTATCTTTATAAAGCATTAACCAGCTGACAGGAGTTGGCACCGTCCTTGCTTTGCTGGGCACCAGATGCTCTGATTTGTTTTTCTTCCTCTCGCTATGAATGAGGTTGCAAACATCGGTTCCCAGAGAGATGGTCTGAGAAGATTATGCCCAAGGCACATGTTATGACATGGGGATATAACAGTCCAATAGGGGAGTCATAGTGGAAGACAGGACGCTTGTGCTGCAAACCCTAAGCAGCCAAAAATAACTCAGGGCAGTTCTTAGACGGCGCAGGGGAATCTCCTGTGGAAGATAAAGAGCTCTCTGGGAATGATGGGTTGTCATTTTGAGGGAGTCTGCAGAAGAATTACATGTGAACCTAGTGAGATGAACACCTGTTGCCTTACTTACGCCCTCAGTTACACCTTATGTATCTTCTTCAGCTCAAAAATCTGAAGAACAGTATCTTGAAACTCCCTTTTCTGTTTATTCTCAGATCATATTCACATTTTATGAGATAGGCTTTCATTCAAAAGCATGAAATATCAGTGGTAACCCAGGTCCCATGCAATTCACGTTACTGAGAAAAGAGGGGGCAGTTCACAACTGTGGATTTGGTGTATTAATTAGCCTAACAGTTAATATTTCTGAGTCATAACCACTTAATTTTCCAAAAACTGAAATTAAGTATGCTATTGAAATCAGATTAATTAAGAGTAACTAGAGAGTAAGCGGTGGAAAACCTATGGTAATAAAGTCAAGCTAAAATTATTGTTAAGTCGAAGGATCTTAAAATTGTAGATGGGATAGTGTGCTAGTCCATTAAGTCATGAAGGATTTGGTTATAGCAATATTATTTTTGTTCTGATTCCAGAGTATGAGATTGGGAGCTATTTCTTAAAGATCAAAAAATGTCATTTAGGACAGCCATCATGCCTGCATCGAAAATCTATTGCATAATCTTCCTTGAGAGGTGACATGAACTGAAAATGTTAGTAGGTTCAAAAAAGTTTAAGATAATTGGAATGCTGTTAAATCTATAATAGAATAGTAAAACTTAGGGGATATCAAATTAGAGGTCAGCCTCCAGGAAGATAATCATTCTCTTAAAAATGTCCTATTGCACACACTTGTCTTGTTTCATCATATCCATCATTTTATCATTCCTGACTTTATTGGGAATATCTTATAGCTTAATCTCACCCACATTCCTTTCTCTAATGTTACCACTACTGGATGAGAACAGTGCAAGCAGATGATGGCTTCTTCTGGAAAAGGGGAAGTATGAAAACAGCCACTCCAGACTTTTTCACATTTTCCCTCTTCTTTTCCTTTTCTTCCTTTTCCTTTCTTTTTTCCTCTTGTTTTCTGCAGATCACCTTTAAGGATGGCTAAGCAAAAGTTATAAAAATGGTGGACTGCCTGTGGGGAAACAGGAAAGCAAAACAAGTTTGAAATCGTGCTAACGCAAATCCCAACCCCAACTGCAACTGTGGGTATAAGGAAAAGTTAACTCAGAGTCCCTCCGCTCTGGGAAGGCTCCTAAACTAATAAGCATCTTCCCACTGTGGAAAGCTTATTATCTGCTTTGGTTGCTTAACTCCTTTTAAGGAAGCTTTATTGTAAATGTCATGTCATAGTTCTATTTTCATATTTCCTCTAGCCTGGTTCATAAATTTTAAGAATGTAATATTTAAAAACATAGGGAACTCTGTTTGCTAAAACTACTGCTTCCTTGGCAGAGGCTAGAGGGAAATATTGAACCACAGTTATGCCTGAGGCATTATGCCTCCACCCTCATCCTGTGTTTGAAACGTGATGTTCTAATAATAGAACTCCAGAGTTTATTTTAACACAGGCAAACAAAGGCAAAATACATAGACCAAACTAGGGAGCTATCGGCATTGAACGTTCCTTTATCAATATAACAACAAAAAAAGAAACGGCAGCAGTAGCAGCATTTTCATGGCAAAATCTAATATTATTTATAAATGAACTACATATATTTCTGATGGGAAATGACTGAAAGTAGTCAATTGTACTATTTGGAAACTATAGCCATTTACAAATATAAAATAGCAAGTCTTTTTTTTTTGTTTTTAAGAATTTGTGCATCAGTTTTTAACCAGCAACAGAAATCATTTGTAAACTAAATAAGCAGTAAGTTCTATATTCTAAAGAAATATGAGTCAAAATATATCCTCATATTTGGTAGTTGCATAGGAGGCGTATAAACTGTAATGGAAAGTGTGTCCAGGGGGCAGTGACCTTCTCAAACTACTCTCACACATTCCAGTTAAATGTCTACATTTCAGAAAACACATCAGCATTGTTGAGGACAGAGTTGGTGGACAGCGCCCTAGAGTCTTTCTCTCTTTTTCTTTTGGGAAGTAACTATATGGTCTGCTTCTGTATTAGCATTTACTTACAGTGTGGTCTTTAGAATCTCATGAGTAAAAACCAAGATAACCTACTGGAAAGGGATTAAATAATAAGATAGTTAGGTCAAGAATGTGTTATAAATAATAAGATAGTTCAGTTAGGTCAAGAATGTGTGTGTGTGTGTGTGTGTGTATGTCAACGCACTCAGTCATGTGACTCTTTGTAATCCCATGGACTCTAGGCCACCACACTCCTCTGTCCATGGAATTTTCCAGGCAAGAATACTGGAGTGGGTTGCCATTTCCTACTCCAGGGGATCTTCCTAACCCAGGGATCAAACCCACATTTCTTGTGTCTTCTGCATTGGCAGGCAGATTCTTTACCGCTGCACCACCTAGGAAGCCCAAGTTGAAAGTAGTAATTGACATTTCAGAAAAGCAGTAATTCAGTTGGGCAGTACCCACAAAAATGTTAGTGCTCTCTAATTAAAAGGTGAAAATGAATTTTTTTTTTTTTTTTTTTTACTATCATGGGAAAAGTGAGAAAGAATGAAATCCAGTGAGGGAAAGGCACTTCATACTCTACTGGTGGAAGTGTTCATTTTTATAAATATTTTGGATGATGGTTTGGCAACATATATATCAAAAAACTTCCAAAACTTAAAATCTTGTAGAATTTAGCCTAAGGAAATAGTGATTGAACATGTACACAGATATATATGTACAAAGATGCTCCTTGCAGCAGTTTATGAAAGCAACAGATTGGAAGCAGCTTATACATGTTCATCAGTGGAGGAACTGTTTAGATGGTATTGCAGCTATTAAACATGATGGTGTAGAGCTTTATATCAAGCTAAAAAAATGGTTGTGATGGGTGTTTTTAGAACAGTGTGCATAGCATGGTATTCTCTTAGTGAATGTGCATGTGTGTGAGAGAGAGATCCAAAATATTGACAAGCGTGGCTCCTCTTTGGGAGATGGGATTACATATGACTTTTATTCCTTTATACTTCTCTATATCTTCAGAATTTTTTTGTTACTGAGTATATATTACTTTTATCATCAGGAAAAAAAGAAAGGTATTTTTTCCTAGGAGAAAAGCAAACCGAGCTCCTGCTAAATGCGAAGACGCAGCAGAGAACTCAGGGTGAACAAGAACTGGCCACCGGCCTTCAGAAGTTGATGGTGTGTTTGAGTGGAGAAGGAGACAGTGTAGTTTGTACAAATGTCATTCTGGGTCACTCCTGAGTCGAGTTTCCCCTGATTGTCATGGAGTTACTAACAAGGGATGTTCTTGGACTCTAACAGAGTTGTAGTTGTCACAGAGACCTCCTCCTTGAATGAGTAACTTTTCCACTGCATTTCTTTCCCCTCACACGTTCATGAAAAGGGAAGTCAAAGTGTTAGTCGCTCAGTGAAGTCCGACTTGATTTGCAACTCACAGACTGTTTGCCTGCCAGGCTCCTCTGTTCATGAAATTCTCCAGGCAAGAATATTGGAAGAGGTAGGCATTCCCTTCCATAGGGGCTCTTCCCAACCCAGGAATTAAACCCGGGTCTCCTGCCTTGCAGGCACATTTTTCTACCGTCTGAGTCACTAGGGAAGCCCACACATTCTTGAATGTCTCATCAGAAACATGTTGACTAATCCCCATAACATGCCATTGACTTGACTGACTTCCCTTTGGCTCCCTTGTACATCCGTGTGTTTACTTATCCTTACTCCTGGTAGTGAAAGTGGAAGTAAGCCCTGGGACTAACGTGTTACTCCCGTCCCTGCTTCTCACAATACTAATCTTCCACCTTCCACATTCAGCCCTCCACACCTGCAGTTCTTGGCGTTTTTCTTTGTACTTTGCATTTTCTCACTGTCAAGTATTCTTTCGGGCCAAGGAGGTGGCCTGAATAAAAGGAATAAGAATTAATCCAGTCTCTGCTATCCTTTGCACTAATTTTGCACAATTGTTTAAAGAAAAAAAAAATGTTCCACTAATTCTTATGCCTTGAATCTGCCTGGACTCTGCTACAGTTAGGGAAAACACCAGAATATATTGATACCTCATTTATAACTACATGGCATATAAATAAATTTTCACTATGTTCTAGATTTCATGGGATCTAAATATTTACATAAAGGCTTTTGCTTCTAAATTTTTGTTTCCCTATAACTTGCTATGGGCAGAGATCCAAGGTTTACTGAAAAACAGAAAATCCTGTATTTTCATTTTAGTTTTCTGCTATGATTAAAGTTTGTTTTTGTCTTTTGTGTTCTTCTTGGAATTAACTAACTACTTTGTTTTGCTAGTCTTAAGGACTATAGAGAGCCACATGTGTTTTCCATATTCACGTATCACTTGCTCTTTAATTACATGTTTTGATATTGTTTACTTTTCATAATGTAATTCCTCAACTATCATTGTTAGACAATAAGGCTTTTTGTGTCCTACTTTCTGTAAAGGTTGAGACCATTAATCTCAATAAAGCTGGAATACTCTCTCATCTCATAGTAAACAACAACCCTGTCAGGGCAGGAATAGAGGGTATGGAAATTCTCTAGAATTTTTAATCTGATACAGTCAGATAATATCACTTGTTGTAAGGCAAGTTTCTAGCATCATTATACATAAACAAGAGTTTGAGCAAAGATAACAATCTGATTGCTTTGTATCCAGATGTTGGGCAAATCATTTAACATTTGCATTTTAAACTCTAGGAGTAGATGGCCTCTGTTGTAAAATAGGATTTCCAATTTGGGTTTTGCAGAGTTTATTTGCAGAAACGTTTTGTTTACTTATTTAGTGGCTCACATGGTGAAGAATCTGCCTGTAGTACAGGAGACCTGGGTTCAATCCCTGGGTCAGGGAGATTCCCTGGAGAAGGGAATGGTAACCCACTCCAGTATTCTTGCCTGGAGAATTCCATGGACGGAGGAGTCTGGTGGGCTACAGTTCATGGAGTCGCAAAGAGTGAGAAACAACTAACACTTTCACTTTTTTTATTTAAAGACACTTGAGAACTGTGAGGTTGGACACATGTTGAGGAGCAAGTCCTGGACTCACCAAGTGCTGATGCCAAGGGTTCCAGGAGGGTGCTTTGTGAGATCAGCTGCTTATCTCTAACTGGCATAAATGCCATGGAGCAGTGTCACCCAGGTAGCTGTCTCCCAAAGTTCTCTCCGTCCCCATCCCTTCTTTTTCCACCATGTAAGCATCATGTGGGAGAAGGCAATGGCACCCCACTCCAGTACTCTTGCCTGGAAAATCCCATGGATGGAGGAGCCTGGTAGGCTGCAGTCCATGGGGTCGCTAGGAGTCGGACATGACTGAGCGACTTCCCTTTCACTTTTCACTTTCATGCATTGGAGAAGGAAATGGCAACCCACTCCAGTGTTCTTGCCTGGAGAATCCCAGGGACGGGGGAGCCTGGTGGGCTGCCGTCTATGGGGTCGCACAGAGTCGGACACGACTGAAGCGACTTAGCAGTAGCAGCAGCAGGCATCAAGTGACCCTTCGTGTACCCGAAGCATCCTGTTCAAGAAGTCCAATGCCTTATTGGATTCTGAGATTACTTAAGAGAAGTTTTCCTACCAAGGAATTTCAGTTGTTCCTTGGTATTCACAGGGGACGGCTTTGACCCCTGTGGATACCAAAATCTTTGGATGCTCAAGTCCCTTAGATATAATGGCATAGTATTTGCATATAGCATATACACATCCTCCCATGTCCTTTTATCATCTCTAGATTACTTATAATACCTAGTACAATGCAAAGGCCTTGTCAGTAGCTGTGGATACAATCTGCATAACATGTGAACAGTTGCTAGCACATGGCAAATTCAAGCTTTGCTTTTTGGAACTTTCTGGAATTTTCTTTTAATATTTTTTAACCTGAGTTTGGTTGAATCCACAGATTTTGGTAGAGTAATTTTGCTGGTTACATTTTTATCCTGTTTTGGTTAAGCATTTGGTTAAAGGGCCCAAAGGCTCTTCCATTGAAGGAAAGTGAGAGTAGTGAAAGTGTTAGTCACTCCGTTGGGTCAGACTCTTTGTGACCCCCATGGACTGTAGCCTGGCAGGCTCCTCTGTCCAGGGATTTCCCAGGCAAGAATACTGTAGTTGGTTGCCATTCCCTTCTCCAGGGGATCTTCCCGTCCTGGGAATTAAACCTGGGTCTCCTGCACTGCAGGCAGATTCTTTACTGTCTGAACCACTAGGAGATGCCCTGCAAATAAAAGGAGGAAAGAAGCCAGCTGAGAGCAGGGAGACCTGGAAAGAATCACGTGGGTACATCATACCTGACCTTTCTTATCCCTTCTTTCCTACATTGCTTTGCCAGGACCTTATTTCTTAGCTCACCCCTTGCTCAGAACAAGCATGTCTTTTCTTCTTCTCAAGCGTAAAATATGATTGCTAACAGCCTAAGACAGAGGTGATCAGGTCATTCTTCTGCAGTGGTTGGCTGGTTGGTTTTTGTTTATTTTGATATAATGACAAATAAACATGGCTAGTCTTTTTAACCATTGCAGTCTTTACAGCTTTGGGTCAGATTGCTGCACATGAGTAAATGAATGCTATATTGGTGGCATCTAGTATCCTTGGGACCAGAGAAGGCAATGGCTATGAACAGATAAAGCATATTATAGACCCCAAACTGTAATCAGAAGTTTATTCATTATTTTTCCAGGACAAAAGAAGTAGCAACAACTAGAGACTTTTGACTTTTTTGACATTCAAGACATTTGCCTAAGACCCTTAGGGTAACAGTAAGTTACTCTGATGAACATAAGAATTAATAAGCTTCCTGGTGGAGAAGCAACAGTTAGAACCAGATATGATACAACGGACTGGTTCAAAATAGAGAAAGGAGTACGTCAAGGCTGTATATTGTTACCTTGCTTTATAAAAATTGTTACCTTGCTTATTTAACTTATATGCAGGGTACATCATGCAAAATGTGGGGCTGGATGAAGCACAAGCTGGAATCACGATCACAGGCAGAAATATCAATAACCTCAGATATGCAGATGACACCACCCTTATGGCAGAAAGTGAAGAAGAACTAAAGAGCCTCTCGATGAAAGTGAAAGAGGAGAGTGAAAAAGTTGGCTTAAAGCACAACACTCAAAACTTGAAGATCATGGCATCCAGTCCCATCATTTCATGGGAAATAGATGGGGAAACAGTGGAAACAGTGACATACTTTATTTTCTTGGACTCCAAAATCACTGCAGGTGGTGACTGCAGCCATGAAATTAAAAGACACTTGCTCCTTGGAAGAAAAGCTATCACCAACCAAGACAGCATATTCAAAAGCAGAGACATTACTTTGCCAACAAAGTCTGTCTAGTCAAGGCTATGGTTTTTCCAGTAGTAATGTTTGAATGTGAGAATTGGACCATAAAGATGTCTCAGTGCCAAAGAATTGATGCTTTTGAACTGTGGTGTTGGAGAAAATGCAAGTCCCTTGGACTGCAAGGAGATCAAACCAACCAATCCTAAAGGAATCAACTCTGAATATTCACTGAAAGGTCTGATGCTAAAGCTGAAACTCCAGTACTTTGGCCATCTGATGCGAAGAGCTGACTCATTAGAAAAGACCCTGATGCTGGGAAAGATTGAAGGTGGGAGGAGAAGGGGCTGACAGAGGATGAGATGGTCGGATGGCATCACTGACTTGATCACATGAGTTTGGGCAAGCTCCAGGAGTTGGTGATGGACAAAGAAGCTTGGCGTACTGCAGACCACAGGGTTGCAAAGAGTTGGACACGACTGAGCAACTGAACTGAACTGGCAGAGAAGTCAGTTCCCATATATAAGCTCTGATCTCTAAGATGATTTGACCTGATAAATTTTAAACCATCTGTTAAAGTGTTTTTAAACTGAAGCTGCTGAACTGGAAAGATTGTTTCAGGGGTTGGTTTTTTTTTTTTTTTTTTGTCTTTCACCTTGATGGCATTTGAGTTGGTAGAGAAAAACTAAAGATCAAATTTTGAGTTGACCTCGAGAGTCAGGACTAGAATAATCCATTTCTGATTAATCAGTTGTTTAAGATGATCAGTATTTATCTGGGAAACTATTGAAACTTTACTTCAAAACTTTAGAAGAGGGTTGTTTTGGTTTTTAGTTTTCTGTCATTTTAATACCTGTTGGATGAGTCAGTCCTGTAGTGGAACTTATAACTTAAAACAATCCAGCCTTTTTTTTTTAAACAGCACAGATGTGTTCATAGGTCAGCCTCTTTGATGGGGGACAGTTTCCTTCTTTGTTAGGAATGCTTTCCAGCCCAGCGTTTTGTTCCTCCCTTCTTCCCAGTTGTTTTCTGCCAAGAGATGGGAAACCTGGATTTCACAGCAGTACAGAGTTGGCTCCTTTCCCCCAGCATTGCATTCTAATAATGCCATAGAGTCTGACCTAGTTATTTCACACAGGCAGCTTTTGCCAAGCCAGTGGGGTTTTCCTCCAACAAAGGGCCATGGTCTTCTATCACACAGGAGAGACATGCCGGCAGACCAGATTGTCTGGTAGCAGGCTGCCAACATATGTGCTGAGCGAGGGCCATGCAGGGAGGAATGCCGGGGGCCCCATGCAGACATCATTCTCTTTCCGTGTGTCATTCTTCACAACCTGACTTCAGTGAGCACCTGCGGATGCCACCAAGGAAAGGCAGCAGAACGTGGGCTCCAGAGCACGAGCTGCTCTTGTACACAGACATCTGTGATGATGACCAGGTTTTGGGGACTGTGTTCCACCCTACCTCACTTCCCCTTGGCCTCAGAGTTTTTCCTCTACGCACAGTTTTCCTCTAGTAACTGCCCAGGTTGTCACCAATAGTAACATCTTCAGTGAAAGAAAGAGAAATTGAAGAGAGGGGACTTAAGGACTCCATTGCTGAAATGCAAAAAGACAGGCCTTGGCATGTGGGTACAACTTTTTAAAAATATAGTTTTAATTTATGCTTTTAATTCAAGTATACTTGATTTACAGTGTTGTGTTAGTTTCAGGTGTACAGCACAGTGATTCCATGTTATACATCTGTCCTTTATCAAGCCCATCTTTGCATGAAATGTTCCTTTGGTATCTCTGATTTTCTTAAAGAGATCCCTAGTCTTTCCCATTCTGTTGTTTTCCTCTATTTCTTTGCATTGATCGCTGAAGAAGGCTTTCTTATCTCTTCTTGCTATTCTTTGGAACTCTGCATTCAGATGTTTATATGTTTCCTTTTCTCCTTTGCTTTTTGCTTCTCTTCTTTTCACAGCTATTTGTAAGGCCTCCCTGGACAGCGATTTTGCTTTTTTGCATTTCTTTTCTCTGGGAATGGTCTTGATCTCTGTCTCCTGTATAATGTCACGAACCTCATTCCATAGTTCATCAGGCACTCTATCCATCAGATCTAGGCCCTTAAATCTATTTCTCACTTCCACTGTATGATCATAAGGGATTTGATTTAGGTCATACCTGAATGGTCTAGTGGTTTTCCCTACTTTCTTCAACTGCAGTCTGAATTTGGCAATAAGGAGTTCATGGTCTGAGCCACAGTCAGCTCCTGGTCTTGTTTTTGCTGATTATATAGAGCTTCTCCATCTTTGGCTGCAAAGAATATAATCAATCTGATTTCGGTGTTGACCATCTGGTAATGTCCATGTATAGAGTCTTCTCTTGTGTTGTTGGAAGAGGGTATTTGTTATGACCAGTGCATTTTCTTGGCAAAACTCTATTAGTCTTTGCCCTGCTTCATTCCGTATTCCAAGGCCAAATTTGCCTGTTACTCCAGGTGTTTCTTGACTTCCTACTTTTGCATTCCAGTCCCCTATAATAAAAAGGATATCTTTTTTGGGTGTTAGTTCTAAAAGGTCTTGTAGGTCTTCATAGAACCATTCAACTTCAGCTTCTTCAGCGTTACTGGTTGGGGCATAGACTTGGATTACTGTGATATTGAATGGTTTGCCTTGGAAACAAACAGAGATCCTTCTGTCATTTTTGAGATTGCATCCAAGTACTGCATTTCGGACTCTTTTGTTTGCCATGATTGCCACTCCATTTCTTCTGAGGGATTCCTGCCTGCAGTAGTAGATATAATGGTCATCTGAGTTAAATTCACCCATTCCAGTCCATTTCAGTTTGCTGATTCCTAGAATGTCGACATTCACTCTTGCCATCTCTTGTTTGACCACTTCCAATTTGCCTTGATTCATGGACCTGACGTTCCAGGTTCCTATGCAATATTGCTCTTTATAGCATCGGACCTTGCTTCTATCACCAGTCACATCCACAGCTGGGTATTCTTTTTGCTTTGGCTCCATTCTTTCTGGAGTTATTTCTCCACTGATCTCCAGTAGCATATGGGGCACCTACTGACTTGGAGAGTTTCTCTTTCAGTATCCTATCATTTTGCCTTTTCATACTGTTCATGGGGTTCTCAAGGCAAGAATACTGAAGTGGTTTGCCATTCCCTTCTCCAGTGGACCACATTCTGTCAAATCTCTCCACCATGACCCGCCCATCTTGGGTTGCCCCACGGGCATGGCTTAGTTTCATTGAGTTAGACAAGGCTGTGGTCCTAGTGTGATTAGATTGACTAGTTTTCTGTGAGTATGGTTTCAGTGTGTTTGCCTTCTGCTGCCCTCTTGCAACACCTACTGTCTTACTTGGGTTTCTCTTACCTTGGGCGTCGGGTATCTCTTCACGGCTGCTCCAGCAAAGCGCAGCCATTGCTCCTTACCTTGGACAAGGCGTATCTCCTCACCACCGCCCTTCCTGACCTTCAATGTGGGATAGCTCCTCTAGGCCCTCCTGTGCCCGCGTAGCCACGGCTCCTTGGACATGGGGTTGTGCTCCTGGCCGCCGCCCTTGGCCTCGGGCTTAGGGGCGTGGGGTAGCTCCTCCCGCCCGTCGCCCCTGGCCTCGGGCTTGGGCCATGGGGTATCTCCTCCCGGCCCCCACCCCTGACCTGGGAAGCGGGGTAACTCCTCTCGTCGCTGCCCCTGGCCTCGGGCATGGGGGCGTGATACCAAAGGAACATTTCATGCAAAGATGGGCTCGATAAAGGACAGAAATGGTATGGACCTAACAGAAGCAGAAGATATTAAGAAGAGATGGCAAGAATACACAGAAGAACTGTACAAAAAAGATCTTCACCACCCAGATAATCACGATGGTGTGATCACTGACCTAGAGCCAGACATCCTGGAATGTGAAGTCAAGTGGGCCTTAGAAAGCATCACTATGAACAAAGCTAGTGGAGGTGATGGAATTCCAGTTGAGCTATTCCAAATCCTGAAAGATGATGCTGTGAAAGTGCTGCACTCAATATGCCAGCAAATTTGGAAAACAGCAGTGGCCACTGCCGGGGACCAGCCCTGGCTGATCCAGGGTATTCGAAGCGGGGACGGCCTCGGCGACCTATTTATTTAAATATTTATCAAAGATATAAAGAGTAATAGGATGAGGATAGCTCAGTAGGAAAATTCAGTGGAGAAAAGAGGCTGAGTAGCTTGGTTTACGCGGGAGGCCAATAAAATTTCAAGACAAGAAGTTTGCACCACTTACGTAGGCCGCAGGCATCCTTCCGTTCTCCCGAAGGAGAGGAGACACTGAGGCCTCCCCGGTTGGATCTTAGAAGCCCAGGCATAATTAGCAAGCATGGCGGGTTCCATGCTCCAGATGGAGACTCAGCCAGAATTTGAGAGAGAGCGCAACATGGGGAGACCAAGTTTCAGTGAACAAGGCCCGCACTTTATTTTCCAAAGTAGTTTTTATACCTTAAGTTGTGCATAGAGGATAATGGGGGAAGGGGTGGAGTCATGCAAGGACAGCAGTTCCTGGTCCTAATCGAAGCCAGGCTTTCAGACTTGTCATATGCAAAAGTTCAGGTGAATTACATCATCTTCTGGCCAGGAGGCCTGTTAACATTTTAAGAAACTTATCTTTCTCTTAAGGTGATTATTCCAAAGTCAGGCACCAGCCTCCAAAACAGCACTGGACAAAGCTGCATTCCTATAGGGCAAAGGTGAGATGGGCTCAATCAAGAAAAGAATTAAGGGTCCAAGGTTACAAACATTAAGGCTACTACTTACATTTCTATACACCCACATATCAATCAATACACTGCCAAGGACACAGTAGGTAAGGAGTATGGAGACTTAGCAGCAAACATTGGCCCAATAAGTGAAAAAACCCTTCACCAATACAATTTCTAATCAATCTTTTAACTACTCAAAGGAATCTGTGTTTAGACAGTTTAGAACATCTCCTGCCTCTCACAGTTGGGAGGCTCTGAACAATCACATGTGGCCGAAAAAACCTATTCAGGCAGGTTAGAGGATTTCCAAAGGAGTTTGTAGGTTAAACACTGTCACGCCCGGGAATTATTAACTGGAGCTGTAAGCTAACTCTTTTTTCAGAGAGAGGTAGTGGGGGACAGCCCCCCGTAAAGTCAGAGGTGTAGGTGAAAGCACAAAGCAGAAAGTAGGCAGACTCTGGTTTTGGGGGTAGATGTTCGAGAATTTCCAGGGGGACTCCTGAGGCTCGATCCCGCCTTTGCGTATGCCAAGCCTCCTTCCTCATGACCTTTTGTCATGGGCGGAGTTCCTCATGCTGGCTCCCAGCGGTGATAGAATTCCAGTTGAGCTATTCCAGATTCTGAAAGATGATGCTGTGGAAAGTGCTGCACTCAATATGCAATATGCACTCAATATGCAATATGCACTCAATATACAATATGCCGGCTCCCGGCAGGCCACAGGACTGGAAAAGGTCAGTTTTCATTCCAATCCCAAAGAAAGGCAATGCCAAAGAATGCTCAAACTACCACACAGTTGCAATCATCTCACACGCTAGTAAAGTAATGCTCAAAATTCTCCAAGCCAGGCTTCAGCAATATGTGAACCGTGAACTTCCTGATGTTCAAGCTGATTTTAGAAAAGGCAGAGGAACCAGAGATCAAATTGCCAACCTCTGCTGGATCATAGAAAAAGCAAGAGAGTTCCAGAAAAACATCTATTTCTGCTTTATTGACTATGCCAAAGCCTTTGACTGTGTGGATCACAAGAAACTGTGGAAAATTCTTCAAGAGATGGGAATGCCAGACCACCTGACCTGCCTCTTGAGAAATCTGTATGCAGGTCAGGAAGCAACAGTTAGAACTGGACATGGAACAACAGACTGGTTCCAAATAGGAAAAGGAGTTCGTCAAGGCTGTATATTGTCACCCTGTTTATTTAACTTGTATGCAGAGTACATCATGAGAAACGCTGGACTAGAAGAAACACAAGCTGGAATCAAGATTGCCGGGAGAAATATCAATAACCTCAGATATGCAGATGACACCACCCTTATGGCAGAAAGTGAAGAGGAACTCAAAAGCCTCTTGATGAAAGTGAAAGTGGAGAGTGAAAAAGTTGGCTTAAAGCTCAACATTCAGAAAACAAAGATCATGGCATCCAGTCCCATCACTTCATGGGAAATAGATGGGGAAACAGTGGAAACAGTGTCAGACTTTATTTTTCTGGGCTCCAAAATCACTACAAATGGTGACTGCAGCCATGAAATTAAAAGACGCTTACTCCTTGGAAGGAAAGTTATGACCAACCTAAATAGCATATTCAAAAGCAGAGACATTACTTTGCCAACAAAGGTTCGTCTAGTCAAGGCTATGGTTTTTCCTGTGGTCATGTATGGATGTGAGAGTTGGACTGTGAAGAAGGCTGAACGCTGAAGAATTGATGCTTTTGAACTGTGGTGTTGGAGAAGACTCTTGAGAGTCCCTTGGACTGCAAGGAGATCCAACCAGTCCATTCTGAAGGAGATCAACCCTGGGATTTCTTTGGAAGGAATGATGCTAAAGCTGAAACTCCAGTACTTTGGCCACCTCATGCGAAGAGTTGACTCATTGGAAAAATCTCTGATGCTGGGAGGGATTGGGGGCAGAAGGAGAAGGGGATGACAGAGGATGAGATGGCTGGATGGCATCACTGACTCGATGGACATGAGTCTGAGTGAACTCCGGGAGTTGGTGATGGACAGGGAGGCCTGGCGTGCTGCAATTCATGGAGTCGCAAAGAGTCGGACATGACTGAGTGATGTGATCTGATCTGATAAATATATATATATATATATATATATATATTCTTTTCAGATTCTTTCCCCTATAGGTTATTACAAAACATTGAGTATAGTTCCCTGTACTCTATAGTAGCTCCTTGTTGGTTATCTGTGTTAAATATAGTAGTGTATATATGTCAATCCCAAACTCCTAATTTATTCCCCCACCCTTTCCCCTCTGGTGACCATAATCTTGTTTTTTGTGTCTTGTATAACTTTAAGTACTCTCAAAGTTTACCAATGTTAAAGAGCTGAAATTGCAAATAAAAGACTTGAGTAGTGGCCTCAGCCTTGGACACTGATGTGTCTGTTTCCGTGGTCCCTCAGTGCCCCGGCTGGGCAAGGCCTCAGGACAGGTCACACTGTTCACAGTGAAGGTCCCTGGTCAAATGCAACCTCGGTGAAGGGCTGCAAGTTAGCTTACATTGCCAGAGTGCATTCTGCAGGTGAAATATCTTGCTGAATGAAAGGAACTTCAAATAACTGTTAACAATCTTCAGATGCTCTGTGGCAGGAAAGAAGAAAGGAAAGACAAGTATCAGGTGGTATTTGTTGTTGTTGTTTAGTTGCTAAGTTGTGTCCGACTCTTTGCAACCCTGTGGAGCCCGCCAGGCTTCTCTGTCCATAGGATTTTCCAGGCAAGAATAGTGGAGTGGGTTTCCATTTCTTTCCCCAGGGGATCTTCTCGACCCAGGACTCAAACCCATGTCTCTTGCTTGGCAGGTGGATTCCATACCACTGAGCCACTTGGGGCTTCCCCATCAAATTGTATACATTTGGCAAAAAACCACATCGTATCAAAAGCGTGACAAAAAGGAGAAAGTGGTTGTGGTAAAATAAGGTGATTTATGTACTAAATGATGCTGAGTGCAGAGAATTAATCACACTTAGTAATTAAGTGGTTTCAGCAAATGACTGCAAAGTCCTACATTCCCATGAATTTTTAATGGAATAAACTTGAAAAATTAAAAAGTATTACTTAGTTAAAACGTATTTCAATACTAAAGCAAAATTCACATAAGCATCTTGACCAGCTATGTGAGAAACACAAACTCAAGTTTTTCCTTAGAGCAAATAAAACAATACTATCCAAATCCATATGGTAAGAGATTGTTTTAAGCTGTATTAGGTCTGTTCTGGCATTATGACTTTGTTTTTATGCCATAAGGCTTTTAAGCTCTAAATTAAAGGCTCATTTATTTGTTCTTGTTTCTGGGATTTTTGTTTTTTGCTAGGAGTGAGTGGGTATTTTGTGTGGATTTGGAGACAAATACCAACAACTGCTGTGTATTTTGTGTGTATCAAAGCAGTTTTTCGCTTTTGTTTAAGGTTATAAAATGATACTTTTTATAAAGTGATGTGGTTCAGAGAGAAGTCATGAAAATTGATGAAAAGGTTAGATAATATGACATAGGTAGGATGCAGTCATTCACTCGGTTGTGTCCAATTCTTTGGTACCCCCTGGACTGTAGCCCGCAAGGCTTCTGTCTGTGAAATTCTCCAGGCAAGGATGCTGGAGTGGGGAGTCATTCCTTTCTCCAGGGGATCTTCCCAACTTAGGGATCAAACCTGAGTCTCCCACATTGCAGGCAGATTCTTTACCATTCTTACCATTCTTTACCATCACCAGGGAAGCCCTGAGATTTTCATAAACAGTGCTATGCCTTAGATATTTTTTCTCTTGTTAAAAGAACTTTAATCCTTCAGATAGGTGTCTCTGGTTACTGTGTTTATTTCCAAACTTGAAACTCCTTTTCTTGTTCTTGTGGGAATAATTCTGGGATAATCCAGAATGCTGATATTTCCCCATATATTTTAGAATAATGCTGCTGCTGCTGCTAAGTCGCTTCAGTCGTGTCCGACTCTGTGTGACCCCAGAGACAGCAGCCCACCAGGCTCCTCCGTCCCTGGGATTCTCCAGACAAGAACACTGGAGTGGGTTGCCATTTCCTTCTCCAAGAATAATGCTAACCTGCTCAATTCAAGGACTTTCTTTCAGCAAAAACAGACCATGCTTGCAAAGATCATGTTGGTCATGCCCTCTTGGTCAAGTGACTAGTAAAGGATGTATTTCATTTTCTGTAAACATTCTGATGTACCTACTAAAGCTACAAAATAAGCACTTATGAACTGACACTTTTCAAGAAACTATATTAAAATTTATTTTTCTTTTCCACACAGGAAGAATTTAATGGAAAACCTGACTCCCTCTATTTCAATGATGGTCAGCGAAGAATTGACTTTGTTCTAGTGTATGAAGATGAAAGTAGAAAAGAGACCAATAAAAAGGGTTCAAATGAAAAACAAAGAGTAAGTTTATTTTCCTATTTTTTTATTTTTATTCTTTATAATATTGTAAAATGAAAAAAATAAACTGTTGTTTTTGTGGAAGCAATGAAGTGAAACTGGTGTTTGAGATATCAAGTCAGGCATACCTTTATATTTTCTCTATTCATCATTCCCTCAAGGCATGGTAACAAAAAACATTAAAAAAAAATTTTTTTTTTTTGAGTTTTAAACAGAAACTTCCTCAGGCTCTTAAGCTGAAGGCAGATTTTCTTCCAAGGAATTGCCCTTTCTATCTGTAAAAGAGATTTACACTAAAAGCACACTTGGCTATTTGCAACTAGATATGAAAGGAAGCTAATAATAAATAACGACAACAGGGATAATACCAACCATCCAGTGTCAGGGTATGCTAACTCATGGATGGTCTGTGTATTTTGCATGCATGTGCTCATTTAATTCTCAGAATAACCTTGTTGTGGTGGTGGTGGTTCAGTCTCTCAGTCGTGTCTGACTCTTTGAGACCCCGTGGACTGCAGCACGCCAGGCTTCCCTGTCCTCCACTGTCTTCCAGAGTTTGCTCAAACTCATGTCCATTGAGTTGGTGATGCCATCCCAACCATCTCATCTTCTGCAGCCCTCTTCTCCTTTTGCCTTCAGTCTTTCCCAACATCAGGGTCTTTTCCAGAACAACCTATAAGGTGCCTTTTATTTTCATACCATTCTGGATAACAAAATCGGCCCTTAGAGAGATTAAACGATTGCCCAAGTTCATGGACTCTAATGTAAGAACTGGTGGAGCTACAATTCATACTCTTGTCTTGAATCGCGAACCCGTGCTCTTGACGTCTCCCACTTTCTTCCCTTCCTTTCCCTTTCATTCATTGCCAGTCAGGCTTTACTTTTCCTTTGCATCAGGCTCTTTCAGGTAAGGCGGCCATCTTTATCTCAAGATATTAAGCCATTTAACCTGCTAAATATATAACAACTTCCTGGAACTTCTTTACCAAACTGTATCAGACTAAAACAAGACAAAAAAGAAAATATACAAGTGTGACTTTTACCCACTTTGAAAATCACTTCTTCATTCTGGTTTTGTTTTTTCTCACATTTGTGCTGTTACAAATACGCAACTATTCATCTGTCCCTCTCTGGGCTTTCTCTCTAAAATATGTCATCCTCAAATCTATTGATTTCTGTCTAATTTTTCAAACCAAGAATGAAACCTACTTAAAATGAAGGAAACAGTCCTTTTTATTTTTTTGTTTTGTTTGTTTTGGAAAGGGTAATTTTGGAGGCTTGTATTTGCATAGTGTCACAGAATGAGCCCAGCTTTTGGAACCTGATATTCAGATTCTGATTCTGCTACTGTAATGTTTGGAGTAATTCTAGTTGAGGCAACACCAGCCTAGAATTACAGTGGCTTAATAAAATAAAAGTTTACTTATGGCTCAAGTCAGTCATGGCATCCCTGTTTGGCACAGTGTCTTGGAGGTATGGGCAGGGCTTTGTTGCTTGCAGTCATTCAGGAACCCAGCCTAACACAAAGGCTTTGCCATATTCAGCAGGTCGTTTCTGAGATCACTCTGGGCATCAATAAATGGTAGGTAGAGTAAGGGAGAGGATGAAGAACGCACTCATGCTTCTTTACCTGTCTGGGTTGGAACTGACCTCATCAGTTGGGTTCACATTCTTTTGGTCAGAACTCTGGAAGGTGGAAAGTATAGTTTCTGGCTGGACAGACATTTCTCAGTAGGAATTCCATGCTATGGACGGGGAACATTAACTTTTGGTCATCAGCGGCTTGTCTTTGCCACAGATTCCAGCTAACTGTGTTGAGTTGGATGAATTTTCTCATCAGCCTCATATTTTATTATTATTTGGAGATGCCTTTTATTTTTACATTTTAACATCTCTGAAATCAGGGTACATCTTTAAAAAAGTGTATCATAATTTCATTGGATGAATTTTTATTGGCACATAAAGTATTGGCTCACCATACAACTAGAGGCATCTTAAATTCTGGAAAATAGGAATCTCAATACCTAGTCCAGATAATTATGTTTAGGATTGAATAAAATAGTATACAGAAATTTTTGTAGTATACAGAATTTGTAGTATACAGAATAGTATACAGAAATTTAGGTAGTATACAGCTACATAAATTTTCAGCACATGTTAGAATTAGATGTTAATTTTTGTACCTTCTCTTTTATTTGGGGTATACACTGGTATGAAAAGGCATCACTCTCTGATTATTATATAATTTTGTTACTAAACTAGCTTAGAGTATTTTATCATTTTCCTGTGAACACTAAGATATCTTCTGTGCAGTCAGGGTCACTGTCATCAAATATTTATTAGGCATCCATATGCTGATGGAACTGAATTGAGCACTATATAAAGTAAGTTAAACAAACCTAATCCATTACAGTATAGAGGAAACAGTTTTAGTTTTATATAAGGGCTCTGTCCCATGGTAAAGGAGCCTAGAGCTGGTTACATTATTAACAAGGTCTGCATTTGAGTTATACAGAAACAAAGGTGCTGAAGTAACTTTCATAAATCAAGAGAAAAAAAAACCATCATTAATTTTGGTATCTAAACTCATGGATTGATGTACCATGATGTTGGTATTTATTTATAAGCTATGCTTTTAAGTGTTTTGAGACTATTTATACATGTTACTTAATTTAGATTCTACTAGAATTTGAAGCTCAGCTTTGGAATCACATTTTTATTAATTGGAAAATCATTTGCAAGTTCCATCATACTCTCTATCAGGCCGTATTCAGAATTTAGGACAATGCCAAGGAAAGGCAATTTCAAAATTCTCTTTTCTTTGAGAGGAAAAAAAAATTATGTCTAAATCATATTGATTTCCTAAAACAGCCCCAAGGTTGACTTTGCAGGGGCTGATCTAAAAAGTATTGTTAAATTCTTGTTAGAGGTAGAGAAAGATAAAACTGATGGTGCTGTGAGCATCAGAAACATACAGGAGTAAAAGTCTCCATCTGCATATGAGCAAAGAGAAATTATTTTTCTAGCCAGACCTCCAAATATCATATAACTTTGTCCACTTGTATTAGTGAAAATACCTCAGAATCTCACACCTCCCTTTGGAAAAGCATAAACCGTCTATATTACAGATGGGGTCGATCATAAGTTGTTCCAAGAATAAGTGTTTGTTTAGGCCGTACTGCTGTCCATGGCGTGGAGTCAGTTCGAATGTCTTTTACTGGAAGTAACAGGGAAACCAAACTCAAAATGTTTTAAGTGCTAAAAGGAAATAATTCTCTCATTTAAGAAATAGTGTGGAGATAGGAGCATTTCTGAGTTAGATAATTTATTGGCTTAATGGGGTCATCAGGACTCGAGCTTCATTATATCCTTCCACCCTGCCATCCTCAAATGTTGGCTGTTCTTAAACTGTCTTCACTTCGTTTCATGATGTTTGTTGTGTTTCCAGACACCAGTGGCAGTAAGAAGGAACGCCCTTTCTTTCGGCCCGCTTTTAGAAAGGGGAAGAAATCTCCCCTAGAATGGCAGACTTCCTTTCACTGTTGATTGTCTCTCACAGGCCTATTCCTAAACCAACCACTGGCAAGATGAATGAAACTACCATCATTAGCACAGACTAATCAAGACTAGTCTTTCATTTCCTAAATCATCTGATCACTTAGTATCTGAAAAACTGTCAGCTTTTCTTGGTAATGAAGAAGGGGAAGATGACTGTTGAATAGGCAGCCAGCAATGCCTGGCACATCTCATGATTAAAATATATCTAAATAAGTTTGCTCCATACTGTGAAGAGCAAAAGTGTTTTAAATGAAATATGTTTCCATATGTTTCTCCAACTCTTCCTGCTCAGTTTTGTTCGTCATTCTTCTTTCTCCCATTTCCCTTATCTAGAATTGTTAATGGATGACATAACTGATCTGTTCTGAATTTCATTTTGTCTGACACTTGGCCTCCCTTCTAAACAGATGTGTTTATGACCAAGTAATGATATAATGCAGATGATGATAAAGAGAATAGAAAAGTCTAGATAGCACAAGAACAGTATAAGTCATCCTGAATGTAATGCTTTTTTATCAGCAGAATCCATCCCTAAAAGTTGATAGAAAAAATATTTCCTTGAAGTTGATGAAAAGTTATGGAAGTATAAGTTTATCTTGTATATCAGGCCTTAAGAATTTGTTAGTGGATCTGGCCAGTAGAGAGTACAGAGTAAGAAATTTTCCAAAAAATAAGTGTTTAAGTTACACCCAAACCTTCAAATAATGTGGAAGAACTGACTAATTGTTTATAGATCCCTTGAGCTTTTAAAACTGTTATCCGTTGTTTTATACGAGTTATCATGAGGCTGGAACGGTTTACATAGAAGCTAGATGAAATCCCTTTGGAAATGGTTAAAAGTTCAACTGAAAATTCTAATAAAGTGAACACAGTGCACTATTCCATGTATTAAGATTTTACATACTTTAGTAAAGTTTTATAATAATGTCTGAGGATCTTATACATTTTTATTAACTATTATATTACATTTTTGTTGCTGTTATCAGACACATTTAATTTTTTTATTTTTTTGCTTGTGATTTAGTATTTTGTGTTAAGAAAGAAGTCTATTGATTTTTTTTATAAGATCTAGTTACATTGAGAAACTTTTTAGTTCCAGTAGTTTCTGATGCTTGTTTTAAGTTTATTCAAAGGAAGACCATGTTGTCTCCAACTGACAGCTTCACTGTACCTTTCTTTATACTCCATTTGTTATCTTGTCCAAGTGATATGGCTAAGACCTCTTGAATAAAACCTGCAGCACATACTAGTCACTCATATTGTTCCTGAGTTTGGTGCAAGTGTTCTAAAATTTCATCATTAAATATACATTTGCTATAAATTTTTGGTAGTTTTCTTTTACAAAGTTAGGAGTTCTCTTCTAGTTGATATTGCTATGAGCTTTTATAATTGGGTTTTTAAATTTATCAAATGTGCTTTCTTTGCATCATTGCTTTATCAGTAAGTCTTAGTGCATAAAGTATATGATTCTTTGTAGCTCATAAGATGATAGCTAACAGTATAGAATATTCAAACATCATTCATTATTGGCTTTAATATGCAATGTATCATTTTTATAGTCACTAGCTTTCTACTTATGTTAATACTATGTTATAACATAGTTTATTTATAATTCATTAAAAAATACTTGAGGTCACATACAGAATATAACATAAATAAAAGTAATTAGATGAGGATATCAAAGCTATGGTTTTTCCAGTGGACCATAAAGAAAGTTGAGTACCAAAGAATTGATGCTTTTGAACTGTGATATTGGAGAAGACTCTTTAGAGTCCCTTGGACTGCAAGGAGATCCAACCAGTCAATCCTAAAGGAAATCAGTCCTAAATATTCATTGGAAGGACTGATGCTGAAGCTTAAACTCCCAATACTTTGGCCACCTGATGCAAAGAACAGACTCATTTGAAAAGACCCTGATGTTGGGTAAGATTAAAGGCAGGAGGAGAAGGGAACAAGAGAGGATGAGATGGCTGGATAACATCACTGACTCGATGGACGTGAGTTTGAGTAAACTCCGGGAGTTGGTGATGGACAGGGAAGCCTGGCGTGCTGCAGTCCATGGGGTTACAAAAAGTCGGACACAACTGGGTGACTGAACTGAACTAATCATGGTAACAAAAATGTAAAAGCCAGAAAAATAAAATGAAGCTATGTATCAAAGTAATAAGCAAAATGACTTATTATTAACCATAAAGTCCTATTCAGAAATTAGAGTTCAGCTGCAAATTTGCCTCTTGAGTTTCCTAGTAGCCAAAGAAAATAGAGGATGTTATCAACACCATGGTTTAAAGTTTCAGCACAATAAAAACCAAACTGGTTGTTCAAAAGAAATATAATCTTTCTGGTCTAATATCCCCCAGAAAGAAATTTATCCCATGGAGTCTCCTAAAGGAGAAGGTGTGATTGAGTCAACTTAACATCGACTTGTATTCTCCAAATTGAAGAAATAAAGGGATGGCAGAAGGGGATTATGAAGAATCAGAATAGTATAAAAAATTTCCTAAAAATGACATTTTTGCCACAAATAGTCCATGAAAAATATTATGCTGGGTTAAATGCTGGTGACAACTCCTGTTGGGTGGTTTCACCTCCTCAGATAACTTTTGGTAGATGTTCTGTCTTTTGTTTTTGGATATGAAATCAGGTTTGGCTTTAACTCCTTAATATTTTAAACTAAAGCAGGAAGTTCTTTATATTTGTATCTCCTTCCTTTACACTCCACTTGCTTGAACTAAGATTGTAGGTTAAAAGGAATAAATTAAATTAGAATCAGCAGTTTCAAATTACAACTACAAGATGTGTTGCTGGTATAAGCATATTTGGTTTTATTTTTGTGTACTCAGCACAGGAGAAGTGAATCCAAATCTTGCTTCGTATTTCCAAAATGGGATGTGTCCTTGGGTCTAATCCTTAAAAACAGACAAATGCAGAGGACAGTGAAATTCTGAAAAGTAAAATCTGTTTATTCTACTTCATCTCAGAAAGAGGTGGAGAAGAGAAAAATCCTTTTCCAGATTAGTCCTTCTGAGTTAGTTCTGAATGAAACAGCTGTCATTTGCCCTAGACAAACAGGTACTTGTGCCTCATTTTCTGTAAAAGGGTAAAGAGCTGGGCAACATCAACTATACCAAATTCTCAAACAGAACAGGCATGAAGAAAATAAATAATCATAAAAGAAGTGCTTGCTTATGTGCACAGAAAAGATATGCTCTAAGAAAATAGTATTTCCTAAACAACTTAGGGTTGCTGGGAGGGAAGGGATAGTTAGGGACTTTGGGAAGGCCACATACACACTGCTGTGTTAAAATGGATGACCAGCGAGGACCTATTGTATAGCACATGGAACTCTGTTCATCGTTACATGCCAGCCTGGATGGGATGGGGTTTGGGAGAGAATGGATACATGTATATGTATGGCTGAGTTCCTTCACTGTTCACCCAAAACTACCACAACATTGTTAATGGGCTAAACCTCAATGCACAATAAAAAGTTTAAAGTTTGGGGGAAAAAAGAAAATAGTATTTCTTAAATTTGCCTGATGATAAGAATAGTCTGCTTTGCATGTTAAAACTAGATTATCCAGGCCTGTCCTGTATGTACTGAGCCAACATGTAGAGAAGAGAGGCCCTAGAATCTGCATTGTAACTAGGGCGCTTCAGGCTGTTCATAGAAGCAGGTAGAAAACACTGCCCTGAAGTGTTTACAGTAGTTATCCTAGCTGCTGCTGCTGCTAAGTCGCTTCAGTCGTGTCCGACTCTGTGCGACCCCATAGACGGCAGCCCACCAGGCTCCCCCGTCCCCGGGATTCTCCAGGCAAGAACACTGGAGTGGGTTGCCATTGCCTTCTCCAATGCATGAAAGTGAAAAGTGAAAGTGAAGTCACTTAGTCGTATCCAACCCTCAGCGATCCCATGGACTGCAGCCTTCCAGGCTCCTCTGTCCATGGGATTTTCCAGGCAAGAGTACTGGAGTGGGGTGCCATCGCCTTCTCCGAGTTATCCTAGCAGTGGATTGATAACAGGTGATTTTTTTTTTTTCCTTCTTGGAAAATTTCTAAGTTACCATTTATTTATTTTCATAATTACACCAAAAATGCTAATTTAAAAAGAAAAGTTGGAAATAAGCTTCAGCTACATATTCACTTCCTTTCTATGCTTGTCATTTAGGACGCTTGTCTGTTTTCTGTCTCCTTATGAACATATGTCACCTACATCAGTCCACTAACATTCAATGTTTTATCAACAACACGTGAATTTAAGTCCCAATTAAATAATGTATTCCTGCTTACCAGACCTTACCAAGTAAGAAGCACTTTGAGTAATTAGAAAGAAATATTTTTGCACAAATTAAGTCCCTTTGGTTTACTTCTTACCCAACTCCATAGGCGTAACAAAGATTGGCAAGTTGAGAAGTACAGTGACAGCAGCGTCAGTATTTTGTCTGACAAAGCTGGAAGAATATTTGAAATAAATCTATTTCATTAATCTCAACTGATTTATGCTGATATATTATCATCAGAGTGTATTTAGCAATCTTCTTAGACATTGCAACCCCTGCTTTTTATGCAATAAAGCAGAGCAACATAAAGGAAATGGTAGAAATTGGTGTTTAAAATCAGTATTATTACTGTATAATTCACAAGCAAGTCCTTCCCAACAATGACTTTATTAAGCCAAATGAGATGTGCAATCTCAGGTGCTTAGGGGACAGAAAGCTGCCTTAATTATGCCAGTCTGTCCTTTGTGATTTTGATTGCTTTATTCTTTATTTCTCTGACAGCTTTATTAACCTCCCATAAGAGGTATGAATAAAATTTCAGTTTCTGGGGTGGGATAAGTGCTCTTGTCCTTCTCTACTTTGAACCCCAAGTACCATTCTCCACTGACAGTAGCAGAATCATGTGCCTCTTTTTGTGATGTCCGTAGATCCTCAGTGATTATAGTCTCTTTGGCTTTGCTAGAAGTAGGTTGAAAAGAAAGAGAGAGATCCAGGTTACAGTGCCAGAGAATTTACTCTCCTAGAGACAGAGGAACTTACAACATAATCTCGCATATGACTGGGCTTTTTTCAGAGCCAGTCAGTCTGGTTTAATCATTTTGTGCTGCCGAATACACACCATAGACTATAAACATAGGTTTAGATTCTTACCTGTAAGGTTTCCAATAAGGTACATAGATAATTTTTAGTTAAAAACCGTGTGGCCTCAGATACTCATTTATTCAGCAAATATTTATTAAGAAATGAGTATGTCATTCAATATGCAATATTAATTTTCTTTCATTTTTAACATGGAAGACAGCTCTACCCTAATTTTTTTTAAATGTCAGGAACACGGTTACTTATCCAAGTATAAATTCTACACTGCAGTAAAGCTGATGATCTCATATTAAATAGATTTAAGCAATCTTTTCTTAAGTAAGCAGTCTTTTCCTGATGTATTCCTGTTTGACAAATATAGCACATATGCTAATTTACTTTAGCAACCTGACAAACCAAGAAAACTGGTTTGATCAATTTTTTAAATATTCCACTAGTTCTTTGTGAACTGCCATGCCAAAGGGAAATAACAAGAACTGTCTTATTAAAGTAACACCAAGGTGATATATTAACATGTTTAAGCAAATAAAAATGCCCTTTCCTTGGTTCAACTATTTAAGTATTTATAGTTAGTAATAAAACAGAGGGCATTATAAACCAACTCCAAGATCTGCCAGTTATCAAGAGATATCAGGTAAATATCTTACAAGGTCTTTGTAAAGAACCAAATAAGAACTAAAATTGCATACGCTATAGTATAACTTTTTCTCAGTGGCAGTACAGCAATATCTATTAAAGAAGTTTAAGTTGTATGCACTTTTCAACAATTCTGCATCTAGGACTTTATTCTGAGGAGGATACACAAAACTTATTCTACAAGAATTTTCGTAATTATGAAAAATTAGAAACAACTAAAACATTCAACAATTTGTGAATAAATAGTTTGTTTTGTATATGTATTCACTTATAGTTTAGATTCCTCGTATAAATGGTATTATGTAGCAGTTGTCTTTGACTTATTTCACTACGCCTAATAATCTCTGGGTCTATCCATGTTGTTGCAAATGGAAATATGTCATTCTTTTTACAGCTGAGTAGCATTCCACTGTGTGTGTGTGTGTGTGTGTGTGTGTGTGTGTGTGTGTGTGTGTACCTGAGCTCACAAGTGTGTGTGTATCACATCTTCTTAAGACAATCACTGGATTGTGTCCACATCTTGGCTCTTGTATATAGTACTGCTATGAACATTGGGGTGCATGTATCTTTTCAAATTAGAGTTTTTGTTCTTTCCAGTATATACCCAGGAGTGGAATTGTTGGATAACATGGTAATTGTAGTTTAGTTTTTTGAGGAAACTCCATACTGGCTTCACCAGTGGCTGTACCAGTTTACATTCCAATCATCAGTGTACAGGAATTTCCTTTTCTCCACATTCTTGACAGCATTTGTTATTTGTTGACTTTTTAATATTAGTCACTCTTACAGCTGTGAGGCAATATATCATTGTGTTTTTTAAAAATATTTTTATTTATTTATTTGGCTGTGCCAGCTCTTAGTTATGGCATGTGGGATCTTCAGTCTTTGTTGTGGCATGCAGGATCTTTAGTCGTGGCATGCAGCCTCTTAGTTGTGGCATGTGGGATCGAGTTCCCCGACCAGGGATTGAACCTGAGCTCCCTCCATTGGGAATGTGGAGCCTTAGATTGAACATGGAGCCCCCTCCATTGGGAACGTGGAACTGAACCACCAGGGAGACCTTCTCCTTATGGTTTTGATTTGCATTTGTTTAATAATTAATGGTGTTGAGCATCTTTTCATGTGCCTGTTAGTCATCTGTATGTCTTCTTTTTTGCAAAAATGTCTGCCCATTTTAAAATCAGCATTTCTTTTTAATATATTGAGTTATGTGAGCTGTTTACATATTTTGGTTATTAGCCCCTTTTTGGCCTCATAATTTGCAAATCTCTCTTCTCATTTTCTTTTCATTGTCTTTTCCTTTCATTGATGGTGTCCTTTGCTGTTCAGAAATGTTTAAGTTGGATTAGGTCCTATTTGTTTATTTTTGCTTTTATTTCTTTTTCCTTGGGAGACTTAGCTAAGAAAATATTGCTATAATTTATGTCTGAGAATGTTTTGCTTGTATTTTCTTCTAGGAGTTTTATGATGTCATATCTTATACTTAGGGCTTTAAATTAGTCTTTAAACCATTTTAAGTTTTTATTTTTGTATATGGTATGAAGGAATGTTCTGATTTCATTGTTTTGCATGTAGCTGTCCAGCTTCTCCAGCACCACTTATTGAAGACACTCTCTTCTCCATTGTATATTTCTGCCTCCTTTATCATAAATTAATTGACCATAAACGAGTGGGTTTATTTCTGGGCTGTCTATTCTGTTCCATTGATCTGTGTGTCTGTTTCTGAGCCAATACCTTGCTTTTTTTTTTTTTTGATTAGTTTAATTTTGTAGTATAGTTTGAAGTCTAGAAGGGTTATACCTCCAGTCTTGTTCTTTTCTCCCAGGATTGCTTTGGCGACTCTGGGTCATTTGTGCTTCCATATAAATTTCAGAATTATTTGTTCTGTGAAAAATGTCATGGGTATTTTGATAGAGAGTGCATTCAATCTGTCATACTACTTTAAGTAGTATGACCATTTTAACAGTATTAATTCTTTCTTCAGAGAATGAAAAGGATATATGAAAGTGAAGTCACTAAGTTGTGTTTGACTTTTTGTGACCCCATGGACTGTAGCCTACCAGGCTTCTCCGTCCATTCATGAGATTTTCCAGGCAAAAGTACTGGAGTGGGTTGCCATTTCCTTCTCCAGGGGGATCTTCCTGACCCAGGGATCGAACCTGGGTCTCCCGCATCGTAGGCAGACACTTTTACCAACTGAGCCACCAGGGAAGTCCAGAAGGATATATACATCCATTATATATCAAAGAAGGTAACCTGAGGACTGGGACAATATAGTGTATAGAGTCAAGAGGAGAGTGAGCTAAATGACTCAGATTTAAGATCCAGTTCCTGGAGTTCTGGTAAAATAATGTCATTGGTATCCTGTGGGAGGGATTAAGCTGTCACTGGGTGTACACTGTGGAAGCTAAATGATTAGGGTTGCTTGTTTTTGTTATGGTGTTTGACATTAGATAAAAGAGGTGAGCCTCTGAGGCTTACAAGGTAGAGAGGACTTTTTTTTTTTTTTTTTTTAAGGAATAAAGGAGGCTGAGCATATTTGAAGACAGAGAAAGGAAATAACAATGGTTAACATGTCTTATTATGGGCTTATTATGTGTCAGGCCTTATGCTGAGGACTTTATACTTATGAAGCTATTTCTTACACCACCTTTGAGATGAAGCCACTGATACTTGCAGAGTTTATTTGCCCAACGTCACAGAGCTAGCAAATGGCAGGACCAGGATTTAAATTTTGACTCGGAATCTAACCATGTCTAGTTTGCACCATGCCGCTTGTCACGGTCATGGCTGATGCAGCGGATACAGCCAAGGCAGGAGTAGTTTGTGTTTGGTATGCGTGATGATGCAACTGCCCTCTCGTGGGGCTAGTTCTTTGCAGGTTCTCTGAACTGGCCCCCTTTTGTCATCTGGTAATTTAGACTCCCAGGGGATCAAGAGATGTCTTCCTGCTCTGGGTACCCTGGAGCTATTTGGTGCTAGCACGTTCCAGAATTAAACTCTATCTCTCTTTCTCCATTATGTCCTGTAATGCCCCTAAGTAAAAGTTCTTGGAGCGCTGTGGGGGAAGGGGAGCTCAGGAAAGAGGCGCCTGGTTGCTACACTACATTCCTCAGTCAATTCCCACAAAACCGGTAGCCATCCATGCACCATCCACTCATTCCTTCTTTCATCAGACATCTGTTGCTTGTTTCTTCCACTTTAGGCCCATTCTAAGTGCTAAGGATATCAAGATTAAAAGACAGACATCCCTAGGGACAGGAATGATAGCCCTTTAAAGAGCAGCCAGGCCTGAGGGAGGATTTTATATTCTTTAAGAAAAGAAACATTTAAGGTGTTTGTTTGCTGAATAAAAGCAATGAAGATAAAGGACTGAAAAGAGAAGGTATTGCCGAAGCAAACTCAGGAAAAACAGGAAAAAGGTGTGATCTCCTGATACCCAGGAGAAAGATGGTGTCCTCCTAAGAGAGGCGGCATGCACAGGACTTTTTGTGAGTGGCTGCATTTGTCTGAGGAAGGAGACCACAGCGCTTGAAGCGTCCTGAAGTGAAGTGTCGAATGCAAGGAGCACCTTCAAACTTTTGGAGCCACTCCCCAGTGGAGGAGGGGGGCCAGGAAGGGGACAGTTGTGCATCACGGTATGCTTTTGGTGGGAACTGTGGAATTTTATGAGTTAACACAGGTATATGGTTTCTTACTACCATCACTTCATTGTTCACACACCCATTAAGCCACCCAAGAAGCTGCCCTTTTAACTGATTCTCCTAGCCTTCTAGAAACTGTGTTGCTAGAGAAGATGCTTGAGAACCCCTTGGACTGCAAGGAGATCAAGCCAGTCAATCCTAAAGGAAATCAGTCCTGAATATTCATTGGAAGGACTGATGCTGAAGCTCTAGTACTTTAGCTGCCTGATGGGAAGAGCTGACTCACTGGAAAAGTTGGGAAAGATTGAGGGCAGGAGGAGAAGGGATGACAGAGGATGAGGTGGTTGGATGGCATCATTGACTCAATGGACATGAGTCAGAGCAAACTCTGGGAAATTGTGAGGAACAGGGAAGCCTGGAGTGCTGCCGTCCATGGGGTTGCAAAGAGTCGGACACGGCTGAGTGACTGAACAACAACCACCTAGTCATCTAACTAGAAGGACATTTGTTCATGTGAGCTAAAAGCCTTGAGTCTGAGCTTTCACATCCTAACTGAAATTATTGCTGCCTGACTCCAAAAGACAGTTGAATTCTACTTATGACCTCTAGTGGGACAAGCTGGGTCGCCATTTGTACAACCTCAGGTTGAGGCATCTCCCCAGAAAGAGAGGAAGTCAGAGTGTCCGGTCTGCACAGAACACCCCTCCCTATACTGCACAGTGATTTTGCTTTTAGCCTAACAGATTTTCCCTAGTTCATCGTTATTACCCTATTAGGATTCTTGCTGGCAAGTAACAGAAATTAGCTCTAATTTAAGCAGACAAAGAAACAAAGAGTCTATTAGTAAAGAATATTAGGGAGCTCACAGATTCATTGGAAGACTCGGACAAACAAAACCTGGAGACGAGGCAGCCAGAGTCAGTGCTCCAAATTCCATTTCACAGCTGGTCTGGGACAAAGCAAGGTTGCTCCCCATGGTCCAGAACTGCTTCTGGTCACTTCTGACCAGCAGTCCTCCCCGAAAGCTCCTGCTGAGACCTCTGCCACTGCTGTCACTGGCTCCCATTCTCCCAGCCGCCCCAGGAGGAGTTCTGCTTGGCCTGACTTCTTTGCATCTCCAGCTTCTGATTAGAGTCTTAAGTGGTCTGCTTAATAGCTACTCACTTGCCAGTAGCGAACTCATGGGAGACAAGGAATAGGTGTGTCTGTTTTTATTCGCTGTAGGGGACGTGGGGCTCTGGCGGGAGTGGAAATGCTGAGTGGTTATATAGAATGACGGGCGTCCATTACAGTGCCTTAGACCCATGAATGAGTGTTCCAGTCCTTTTGTATTGGACACAGTCCTAGATCCCTGGATGCTGACTTTGTAGATCCTCTGCAGCAGACCATTTCAGATTCCTCTTTGAATCTTCATCACTTTGAAGAGTGCTCTCAGGAAATGTTTGTAGAACAAATTAATGTTTGTTGAGTATATTCTTTCAACAAACATGTATTGGGCATGTACTCCTGCTGAGTACTCTGTCAGGTGTGGCTGGAAAGATCAGAAATGCTTTTACACAATAGTAAAGAAAGACTCCATCTGGAACAATGCTTGGGCTGCCATGCAGGAATTGAAGTATGAGGGTTTGAGTCTAAGGTGAAGAAATACTGCTTAGGTACCAAGCAGAGTGGGTCTGAACCACCTTCCCAATTGACGTGGACAGATGGTGAATGAGGGGTAGAGAAGACTGAAAATCCTAGCAGAGTGCACTGCAGAGATAGGGGGTGGGAGGCGGGCAGAGGGGGCAGCCACCTGCTGGGAACAATGGGAAAGCTGTACCTCCACACCCCCATCTCACCCCCTAGCTCTCATCTCACTGGCCTTTCCTAATAATAAGTTTGGCTTATTTGTGTATAGCACTTGATGTTTTTCTCTAAGTGACTATTTTGTGCTCATGTGTAACAAACGTATTATATTTGTAAAGCTCTTAGAACAGTGTCTGGCACAGTAAGTATTAATACTATATAACTTTATTAAATATATGAAAATAAAGCAATATTCTGTTTCTCATACTTCCACAAAATATATTAGGGATTCCACTGGCACTCACATTAAGTCAAATGCCAGGTGTATTTTTTCACCTTGGACCTTTTTACATGCAGCATCCACTTTAATTTATTAGGTGCTTTCTATGTTCTAGGTGCTGTATGTGGCACAGCAGCTGAGCTCCCTCTCTGTCCGTCCACAGTGGGCAGAGCATGGGCACAGTGGCCTGACTGCCCAACCCACTAGATACAGAACATTGGCCCAGTAATTCCTCTCTATCCTGTTAACTGCTGAAGTTAAAAACTGATTTTAATGCAGCATTTTTAGTTGTCTTCAGTGGGAGAATTGGTCCAGTTCACCTCCTGTGATTACTAAAGATGGAAATTCTAGTTTATATTTTATGTGGTTTTGTTTTTGTTTTTTAGAAATATATTCTTCCTTTACTCCCTCTGTTTTTAACATCTTAGTTGAGATATGTTTCACTATGTGGTTCATATAAATGGCCCTGTAACATTGTCAGATGTATTATCAGTTCATTTGGTAGATTTAGGTGTGTGTTTTATAGCTTCACTAACATTTCAATCTTACAAAGAGAAAAATTTCTTACCTTTTACCAAAATTGTGTGTTGTTTTATTAAAATTGGTCAAGGCATGTAAAGATGAAATATATACATCCAAAACCAAACTATTTCAATGTCTGATGTAGAAACAAAATTATAATAATCTAGAATGTCAGATCTGGACTGTAACTCTGGTATATTCCATGGGTGAGCAGGACTCCAAAACCTCCACTTATATATACAATCTGTCATAAGCCAAAAAAAGTCTTTGAAATTGTGCCAAAGCTGGAGATTTTTATGTACCTCAAGTGGCCAGAAACCTACAGGACAACCAAGGGTCCTCCAGAGTCGCAGGAGAATCCAGTTATTCTCACAGCATTGCCTCTGAGGAGTCTCAACCCACACGCCACCAACAGGCAGAGCACCTCGTTGCTTCTGTGCTGTTTTGAGCAAATGTATCTCTTCATTAAGTTCAAATTGGTTTGATTTTTTTTTTAATTAAAAAAACACATAGGTTCCCCCCCACCCCCCGCCCCGGTAAAACTGAAGGCCTAACATATTTCCAATTTCTTTTGGCAGAGAAAAAGACAAGCATATGAATCTAACCTCATCTGTGATGGTCTGCAGCTAGAAGCAACCAGATCCGTAAGTGTCAGACCCTTTCCAACCGCCAGCTGACTGTTGCTCCTGGGAACTAGCCTGTCACTCAGAGTGCTGGAAAGGCATTTGAAACATGTAACCCCAGCCACGCCTTAAGTGCAGGCTGGGACGGGAGTCAGTCAGAATCTGCACTATAGAGTATATGTTTGTTGCTGATAAAAACCATGGATCTTTCTTAATAGCCAAAGAATCTAATAATAAATCTATGTATGAATAGAACCTTTTTAAAGATTTTTATATAATACAAATGATAGTTTACCCCCCCCAAAATTAGAAAATGTAAGAATAGTGGAATTGAAAATCATCTGTACTTTATCCATAAATAATCTTGTCCTTCTAAATATGTTCTTTTACTCAAATATATACATTTTTCCCTTAAAAGGAAATTATCATTTCACAGTTTTAAAGTTTGCTTTTCTCTCTTTATCATATAATAAATGCATTTATATATTAATAAATATAGTTCTTTTAAATCCTTTTTAATGATCACATAATGACATTGAACAGATATATAATAAACAGCCTTCTCCTTGGTCTAAGAAATTTTAAAACTTGTCATTACGATAACACTACAATATAATGTTTTTATGTTTAGTTACTAATTTGGACTAGTAACACATTTGCTTTTCTTCATCTAAAATATTGGTGATTTTATGAAAGAACTACAACATAAGAATAATCTGTTTTCAATTTGTGAAAATGTCGGTAGTTGATTTGGTTCCCTGGTTTGTATGCTTATCCTCTCAATATAGCTTGTGGATGACAAGCTCGTATTTGTAAAAGTCCATGCCCCATGGGAGGTGCTGTGTACCTACGCAGAGATAATGCACATCAAATTGCCTCTGAAACCCAATGATCTGAAAACCCGGTCCTCAGCCTTTGATAATTTCAACTGGTTTACCAAACTCCTCCAAGTGGATGAAAGTATCATCAAGCCAGAGCAAGAGTTTTTCACTGCCCCGTTTGAGAAGAACCGCATGAATGACTTTTACATTCAAGATAGAGACACATTCTTCAATCCAGCCACCAGAAGCCGCATTGTAAGTCTAAACCCAATTTAGCTGCTGTCTTGGGGTGATTTAAAACCTACTGTTGAATAATTAGTGGTTTAATTTGGTTGGTTTGGTTTGGGTTTTATAAGCTCCCCCAAAAAAAGAAAGAAAGAAAAGTAATACACCTACAGATTCCTGTTAGGACAGGAAGCAATGATTGGCTAGTTACACTGTATAAACTACACACTCTATTTTGGAATCTTTTTTAGGTTTACTTCATTCTTTCTCGGATAATGTACCAAGTAAGGGACAATGTTAAAAAGTTTGGGATTAACAAACTCGTAAACTCTGGAATCTACAAGGCCGCTTTCCCTCTCCATGATGTAAGTCAAATGGCAAAAATGAAATAAAATATCTAAAATGTATTCTAATGTTAGGGAAAGGCTAACCTTCTTGAACTTGTTTCTTCCTTGGTAAAATGAAGAGGACATATTGCAAGATTGTAAGTTCATTTAGGGCAGGAATCGTGTTGTATTGTTTACTGCTGAATCCCAGGCACAGGGAAAAACCCTTAGTTAAAATGAGTGAACGAATGAATAGACAGCATTTCCCAGAGTTAATGTGTGGACCAATTAAGAGCATAGACTCAGACTCAAACACCTTTCGAGCTGGAGGATCTTGTGAAAGTCACTTAACCTCTCTATTCATCAATTTCCTTGTCAGTAAAATGGGGATAATGATAATTCCTATCTCGTAGAGTTGTTATGAGGATCAGTTCATCCACATGGATGTTAGAACAGTTCGTGGCACATAATAAGTACTATATATCTGTCAGCTGTTTTCATAATTACTGACAGATATTATTATCAACCAGAAAAGTATTGGTTCTTTGTAAGAAAAATATGTTAGATCATTTCATTTACCATTTTCTGGAATTCAGGCAGGCATTTTCTCCTCTGAAATAACCATCTTCAAACTGTGTCCTGGAATATCACAGGGCTTCTAAAAAGGCATCTGTCAGGGTTCTTGTCAGGATGGCAATACAGCAGAGTGTTGACATTTTTTAAGGACAGCGTACTGAGATGACAGCAACTCCTCAAATTCAAGAGCACTCCTCTAGCTGATAAGATCACTCATGAAATGAAAATTTTAAAATGTGACTGCTGTAGAAGCTTAATGATTCTATAAATGCAAGGATGTTTTACCTAAGCTCTTAAAAGTCTGTCATTAAAATAAATAAAATCCTGTTTTATATTGCTCTGTTACTTTGTTATATTCACTATCAGTTTATCTGGATCTCTGAGGCCAAAGAGTACATCATGAGAAATGCTGGACTGGATGAAGCACAGGCTAGAATCAAGATTGCCAGGAGAAATATCAATAACCTCACATATGCAGATGACACCACCCTTATGGCAGAAAGTGAAGAAGAACTAAAGAACCTCTTGATGAAAGTGAAAGAGCAGAGTGAAAAAGTTGCCTTAAAGCTCAACATTAAGAAAACGAAGATCATGGCATCTGGTCCCATCACTTCATGGCAAATAGATGGGAAAACAGTGGAAACAGTGTCAGACTTTATTTTTGGGGGGCTCCAAAATCACTGCAGATGGTGACTGCAGCCGTAAAATTAAAAGATGCTTTCTCCTTGGAAGAAAAGTTATGACCAACTTAGACAGCATTAAAAAGCAGAGACATTACTTTGTCAACAAAGGTCCATCTAGTCAAAGCTATGGTTTTTCCAGTGGTCATGTATGGATGTGAGAGTTGAACTGTAAAGAAAGCTGAGCACTGAAGGATTGATGCTTTTGAACTGTGGTATTGGAGAAAACTCTTGAGAAAACTCGTTGGACAGCAAGGAGATACAGCCAGTCCATCCTAAAGGAAATCAGTCCTGAATGTTCATTGGAAGGACTGATGCTGAAGCTGAAACTTCAATACTTTGGCCATCTGATGCGAAGAACTGACTCATTTGTAAAGACCATGATACTGGGAAAGATTGAAGGCAGGAGGAGTAGGGGACGACAGAGGATGAGATGGTTGGATGGCATCACTGACTCAATGGTCGTGAGTTTGAGTAAACTTTGGGTGTTGGTGATGGACAGAGAGGCCTGGCCTGCTGCAGTCCATGGGGTCACACAGAGTCAGACATGAGTCTGACAGAGTCAGTCTGAGCGACTGAACTGAACTAAAAGGCCAAACAAAGCAAAGACTCATTGATAATCGCTACTGTGAAATACATGTATTTGTGGATGAAGACAGTATTGAAATGTACTGTGTAAGATAATAAAACTGGAATAGCAGGCATGCTCCTTGATACACATGCACAGAGAACTGGGAGCTGGATGGGGAAGCAGATGCTGAGTTTCCTGCTAAAAGACCCAACAGAGCAGTCCAACCTGACAGTCCGTGTATTTTATATTTGTGCACCAACAAGACTAGCAGTGAGCATGATATAAACTTGGGTACACTTGCAAATAGCTGTCATGATTATCAGTATGGGATGTCAAGGCTGTGTAGTACTCAGTGGACATCTGCCCATGCCCAGTTCTTTTCCACTAAATCTTCCTGTAATTGCGCTGGTCCCACGTCCAGGCTAAGGGATGATCTCATGAGGTATTTAGAAGGCAGGCAAGTAGAGGTCAGGACTCATGTTAAAACTTTAATATTAATAATTTTCTGGTTGATAATAACATCTGTCAGTAGTTATTATATGCCAGGGACTTTGAACATTGCTGTGGCTGAGTCGATCATCTTAACAAGTCTTTGAGGTGGGTAGAATTATTATCCCCATTTTATTGATGAGGAAATTGATGAATGGAGAGGCTAACTGACTTCCAGAAGGTCATCCAGCTAGCAAGTGGTGGAGCCAGGTAATTCTGATTCTAGTATGAGGGAAGGAAGGTGAGTCAGGTGGACAGAAGAGAGATTGCATTTAAGCAGAGGCAGGAAGTTTGGTTTCTTGAATAAGCTAAATGTATAACATCACATCAGGCTTTTTTTGTTGTTTATATTCTGTATTTTCACAGAATTACTGCTGAATTGAGGGACAAAAAAGCCTGGGTTTTAGAACTGACGCCGTCACTAAACAGCTGGTTGCTCTGGGTGTCCAAGGAGGGGACTGGGCTGTCAGGCGTTCCTCTGCCATGAGAGTTTGGGCCCTTGAGCTAGCCCAGGTTTTCATTATTTAGAGCTGGTCCACTTACAGTACATTAAGTATCCTCGGGGTTCTCACAAGGTACCTGCGGTGGTCCCTGGGATTGTAACATCCAAGCATTCCTTTCTACCCACATTCACAAATGGCCCTCCAGGCATTAGTATTACTCCCAGTTGAGAATTCCTAAGGACTACATGGTATTTCCCAGAGAAGGCAATGGCACCCCACTCCAGTACTCTTGCCTGGAAAATCCCATGGACAGAGGGGCCCGGTCTGTTCCAGCAAATGAGACCCCTCATTTACAAATGACTGTGACATGTTAGGGCCACATTTAGCCAACAGAACACGCAAATGCAAACACATACCGATTGTGATGCTCGTTTCTTTGCTGCTTCTTCCCAGTGCAACTTCAGCACCCCATCGGAGGACCTCAGCTGCCCCAATGAGCGGTACCTTCTGTACAGGGAATGGGCTCATCCTCGAAGCATATACAAAAAGCAGCCCTTGGATCTTATCAGGTGAGTTGTTGTAATGAGCACTCCAGTGGGAAGGGCTCAGGATTGCCCTTGTGGTTTCAAGTGTGACAGTCCTCTAAGAGTATTGCCAGCCAGGGAAGCTCACTGCAGCTCTGGACTTTGTTGCCCAGAATTTTTATTGGGGCCTCATTGCTAGGCATGATTGATTGAGTCACTGCCCACATGGCTTCATCTCCAGCCCCTTTTTCTCCCAGTGGTCCTGCAATATCACATGGTTCCAATCATGTGATTGGTCTTTCTGGCCTGGCCAGTCCACATCCTGAATCATCTCATTAGCACAAACTATTTAGGGTCTACCGTGAATAACGAAGTCAGTCTTATCTTGGGAAATTCCAAGGCATATGAGGTTACCTCCCAGGAACTGGGACCGAAGACCCACCAAATTCTTCATTAAACAGGAGTAATTGTTAGATTTAGCTTAAATTGTATGATGGTGGTGGTTAGTTGCTAAATTGTGTCTGACTTGTGACCCCATGGACTGTAGGCTGCCAGGCTCCTCTGTCCATGGGATTTCCCAGGCAAGAATTCTGGAGTGGGTAGCCATTTCCTTCTCCAGGGGATCTTCCTGATCCAGAGATGGAACATGGGTCTCCTACGTTGCAGGTTGATTCTTTACGACCTGAGCCATGATAAGAGATGCCAGTTTTCACTGCTTTCCTGTATCTTCTATTGCATACCATTTCCAACAGCACAGGAACATAATGTCCAGCATGTGTCTTCTCAAAGCACCAGTGTCGGCTGCTCTCCAGAAACTTACGTTGCTTGGGCAAGGCTGTTGGAGAAAAATAGATCAAGAACAACTAAGCACATAAATAAGTAAACAACATTTCTGAGTGAAATGAAGAAAATGACACAGTGATGAGATGGAGAGGAACTGGGAAGTGGGGAAGAAAGTGAGTCAAGAAAGTTATCTTTGAGTAACTGGCATGTGAGCTGAGATTTGTCTAGTGGGGGGAAAAAAAAAGCCCAGTATTTTAAGGATCTGGGAAAAAGTCATATCAGGAAGAGAGGCCTCAAGGCACAAAAGCACTTGTTAAGCTTGAGGAAATAGTGAAAACCAGTGCTAAGGGGAAAGACAAAGATGACTCACAAGGTTAGAAGGGTATCAGGAACGTGGAAAGGAGTGTAGACAAGTGCAGTGAAAAACTGCTGCAATATTTTAACCATTTCAGTAATTGTATCTCACTCACATTTTGCAAAGATACTATGGAGACTAAGTGATGGGGGGGGCAGGGAGCAGGGAAAGCTGGTAAGAGGCTATTAGCACAAACCAGATGAGAAGTCCTGGGGCAAATATGGAAGGTGTTTGGGGAGTCAGGTGGACAGGACATGGTTATGGATTGGATATGTGGCATGAGGAGAAGAGGAGGGTCAAGGTGGGCCCGGAACCATGTGCCTGTTCTTCCCATGATGTCTCATTGCCTGTCCACCTGAACTTGGGGAAAACCTCTTAACCTTAAAAGTGAGAATTTTAAAACACTGAAGAATTTTCATTTTGTTTTACGTTTTATTAAGGGAAATTTTGGGCCTCCCGGGTGGTGCTAGTGGTAAAGAATATGCCTACCACTGCAGGAGATGAGATATGGATTTGAACCCTGGGTCAGGAAGATCCCCAGGAGTAGGAAGTGGCAACCCGCTCCAGTGTTCTTGCCTGGAAAATTTCTTGCCTGGCAAGCTGCAGTCCATGGGGCCACAACGAGTCGGACATGACTGAGCACAAGGGAAATCTTAAACATATACAATAGTAGAGAGAATAAATTATACAGCAAGTTTGCCTGTGTCTGTCACCCATCTCCAAACATTCTAAACTCATAGTCACCGTTGTTTCTTCATTTTTTCTACCTCCTACTGGGTCATTTTGAAGAAAACTCCAAATAACATAACATTTCATTGATAGAAGGACAAGATCTCTTTTAAATATAACCAGAATACTCCTTTTGTTTAAAGTCGTAAAATAATCAGTATTCATGTTTTCCTGTCACAAAAATACATTTTTTAACAGTTTTTGGTTGTAATCAGTATCCAAACAAGGTCCAGATGTTGCAAGTAACATCTCTCAAATAGCTTCTAATCTATAATTTTCCAATTTCTTTCTTGTTTTCCTCGTAATTGTTTCTCTGTTTTCTATCTGGCTGATTTCATTCTCCCCTGAGGTGTTACTTGTTTCTCTGTCCTGTGTATTTGCTTTAGCGAAGTTATTTGATCCTCATCTCAAGGCTTGATCTGATTGAGATTGAACTTTGCACAAGAAAACTTGTGTGAATTTCATATTTCTGTCAGTAGGTATATAATGTCCGGTTGTCTATCTTTTCTGTGATGATAGCAGCCATTAATGAATGTTGTCTAGATTTGTCATTTCCTCGGGGATTTTATTTGGCCATTTGTTATTGTTCAGTCATTAAGTTGTGTCCGACTCTTTCCAACCCCATGGACCTCAGCATGCCAGGCTACCCTATGCACTATCACTCAGAGTTTGCTCAGATTCATGTCCGTTGAGTCCGTGGTTCCAACCACCTCATCCTGTCGCCCCCTTCTCTTCCTGCCCTCAATCTTTCCCAGCATCAGGGTCTTTTCCAGTGAGTCAGCTCTTCACATCAGGTAGCCAAAGTACTAGAGTATGATTTCTTCCTTTATTTACTAGTTGGATTAGAATCATAAAGAGACAGTTTCTCTCATTAACTCAGATACCCTGTAGAATAAAATTTTGGAAAAGGATGTTTATATACATGTCAGTATTTGAAGCTGATATTTACATGAGGGTTCTATTCCATTATTTTCATTTTGTACTAAACCTATAGCATCTGTTGACAGAGTGATTGGTTTGATGGCTTTTTAATCATTCTTTGTGGGTTTTTGTTTGGGGGCAGGGGTTCTATGAAGAAAACAATTTCCCCAGGATTTTAAGTACCTTTTGCTAAGGAAAATACATTTAACTATTCCCTGCCCCTGGCCCACCTGTCCCCTTTGATGCTTCTGTCAACTTAAAAATGAAATGTACAACATGAGTGTTGGGAGTTGAGTTTTATTTGGGGCAAAATGAGCCCAGAGACAGCATCTCAGCTCTGAGAAACTGCTCCAGAGAGGCAGTGGGAGAGGTCCATATATATATATGTGATTTTGATGAAGGGGGAATACATGCAGTCAAGCACATATTTTTTTTGCAGAATGTTTCTGCTAGTCATGAGGAAACATCTTCACCATGAAGAATTTTAGTGCTTTTCTAGATATGAGGAGATATAAGAATTGAGCTCATAAAATCAGCTTCTGAAAAGATTTAACTATCTGAAGACCTGTTCTGCCAGTTTTCCTCAGAGCACAGAGTGCCTCATTTCTGCTCTTTACCCTGAGCACCTTTCAGGGGATGCCAAACATCAGCAGCTGCATGATTTAATCCTTGTAGAGGTAGATGGCAAGAGTCAATGGCAAGTGTCAATTTGCAGTTGACACTTCCCATTAGTAACCCCTTGAGCACTCAGGATGTTAAACCTTCCTCTCTGGTTCCCAGGGATTAGCAGAGGGAAAATGAACTCTTTCCCAAAAAGCAAGTCAGGCAAACTGGAAAAAACACCTGGAGGAAACAGACCTTGCACAGAAAAAAAAAAAAAAAAAAAAAAAGCAAGTTTCCTATAACACTCACTCAGAGTGCTAAGAGAATACATGATATCCACAATACAAAAACAGGGTTCTAGTTTAAAGAAAAGTAAAGAAAGGATCATTCTGAGAGTAACATGTAGCTCTTAGGAATCAAAAATGAGCAGAATGGGGGGAAAAAAACCAGCAGCAGTATTAAAAAATGATGTTGAAGAAATTGTACCAAACATGAAGTCAAAATATGAAGACACAGGGGAAAAGATAAAAATTTAAAAATCAGTCCAGGATGCACAATGAACAAAAAATAAGAATGCTAAAAATAAGACCAGAGAAAATGTGAGGAGGAAATGAGAGAAATATTTCAAGACAAATATCTGAACTGAAGAACTGAGCACCCTGAGTCTCTATGTGGACACAGCATGCAGAGCACCCAGCTTGGAGAATGGACAGGGAGCCATCAAGTCACTGAAATGTGACCTCTCAAACACTGGAGCAGAGAGAAGGTCCTGCAAGCTTCCAGAAAGAAAATCAGGCTTCATACGAAGGAGCAAGACTCAGAATAGCTTTGAATTTCTCAGCATCAACACTTCAAGGTACAAGAAAAGAGAGCAACAGTTTCATATTGCCAAGGAAGATGATTTTTTTTTTTAACTCACTGTCCCATATATGGCCAAATTCTTCATTCAGTGTGAGGAAATTTTCATAATTTAAATGTGCAAAGTAATGCAGGAAGTACAGAGGTACTCCACTCAGAAAGAGAAATACATGGGTTCGATAAATGGGGGTTCCCAGTCTAAAAGAGGGGCATGGAGAGCCCAGGTAACAGCTCTGTGGCAGGACTACTAGCAAGCCATTAATCCAGGTGGCAGGAGACTGAAGAGATTAATTCAAGGAGATGAAATTGATAGACTGACTTATGTGTTAGAAAGCAGTGAGAAAGTTACACCTGAAAGGAAAGTCTGGGGCTGAATTGTTGCTAAGTACACAGAAAACTAAACAGTGAACCACCAAGACAATTATTAACTCCAGAGAAAACGAGATATTGTGCAGAAAAGAGAAAGTAAGCACAGCAGATGACTTGATGCAGCTGTGAACAGTCTTTATGGCATCTTAATAATGCAAAGCAAGGCTATTACTCTAACCAAAATTATATTGTAACTATGTCAAGAGGATGCAGGAAAGGAGTTATGGGTGTGTAGATGAGACGGGGGTTGAAAGAGAGCTCAATTCTCGTCCAAAGTAAAGCATCAGGAGGTGATGTGTAAAACCGAGAAGTCAGTGAACTACACTGCTGCTGCTGCTGCTAAGTTGCTTCAGTCGTGTCCGACTCTGTGCGACCCACAGACGGCAGCCCACCAGGCTCTCCCATCCCTGGGATTCTCCAGGCAAGAACACTGGAGTGGGTTGCCATTTCCTTCTCCAATGCATGAAAGTGAAAAGTGAAAGTGAAATCGCTCAGTCGTATCTGACTCTGAGCGACCCCATGGACTGCAGCCTACCAGGCTCCTCCATCCATGGGATTTTCCAGACAAGAGTACTGGAGTGGGGTGCCATTGCCCTCTCCTATGAACTACACTACAAGTATATTATTTACAGAAGTGGAGGTAAATATTCTAAGAGTCAGCTATAAGAAGTGAAAGTGGTTATTTCTCGCCAGGAAATGGGAGTGGTTCTTGAGGGCTGCTGCTTTTTATACCTAGTGTTCTAGAACTGACTCTTTATTGACTGTATAGTTATTATAGCTTTGATTTTTTTAAAACCAAAGCTGAATGTTTTAAAAATTGGTGTTAAGAATTGGGATGTTTGGGGCAGAGAAAGATAATGATCAGAGGATATTACATTTGAAGGGATCCTCATTTTCCCCAGCCTTTCAACAAGAACCAGGAGACAGGCTTTCTGTTTAGAATTCAAAAATTCTTTCTCAGCTTCTTGTCTAAGCAGTGTAACAAAGGTGCCATGGGAAGTCCTGGACCCCCTGTCACTGTAGATATCCAAGTAGAGTGACCAGCCCTCTTGCAGGGTGTTTTTACTACTGGGCAGTTCGAGTGGGCAACTTCTAGCATTCTTTCCAATTTTAACTGTGGCATTTCCAGGGCAGATGTTTGATAGAAATGTATTACAAAGAGCCTAATAGCCAAGAGTCCAAAATGTCTCAAACCCGCTGCCAGGATTTTCTCTCCCAGACACCATCTCCTGAGCTGTCATTTGCCTGCCACCCATGAGCCAGACCACAAAGCCCAGTCACATGAGAATGGACGCACTGCATTCCTCCCAGCTCGTGATCCCATCTCGGTCTCAGCCCTTCCTTTTCCCCATGGATGTGGCCCACGCCCAGGCCTCTGACTAGGGAGCTGGTCTCAGAACTACCCTGTGAGGGCTGGTCCAGCTCAGGGATGTTCCTCTGTGAAGTCTTCCAGACTCCAGGCTGTTCTCAGAGCTCAGTCCCCACCGAGCTCAGCTCAGTGTCAGACTGAGCCAGAAGTCTCATAGAGGCCTCAGAGCTAAGGCAATCTACAGGTTGTACCAATCTACAGGCTGTACTGAGCCAGAAGTGAAAAGTGAGTCAAGGAAGGGTATATGCCAGAGTTGCCTAAACAGCCATCTTATTGCTTTGTCCTCATCCCTAAACCCTTTCTCTGCCTGTCTGTGTTTGTCTCCCTTTCAGGAACAGTCTGGCCCTGTTTCATGCCCTGCCTCTTTTTTTATTTTGACTACCTGTTCTCTTCCATTTACTCCAGATTAATTTAAAAACATTGAAGAGTTTTTAAAACTTAGGAAAAATAGAAATGCTGCATACAAAGAATACGGGACAGTAGATTACTCAGTCATATCCATCCTGCCCTTTCCCATTCTCGAAAGGAGTTTTATAAATAGTTTGGCTAGAGAGACATTCCACTCATAGTTAGTATTATTATTATTGGCATTTACTTATTATTTGTGATTTTACATTACATGTGCTCCAAGAAAGTTCTCAAAATAAAGCAAAAACAGGTTTGAACAAACGGTTCATGTTCATTCGTTTCATAAATGGCAAGAATAATCTTTGGGGAAACTTACCAGATCTGCCAGTCTTTATGAAGAGTGATGATAATATCCTCTATCTGCTCCATATTCAGCAATTTCCCCTCTTTGTGTTATTCTAGTTTACTTTGCTGCAGGAGGTTAACCAGTGGTCAGTACTTCCATAATATGTAAACTACGTCTTATTTCACAGTAGAACCGGGGGCCTGCTACGAAAATGGATATGTTTTTAAATGTGCATCGAGTCAGAGGTTTAAGTTTAAAGCCCCCTTTATTTATAATCAGAAATTAATATGAGGATAAAGCTGCAGACGGATCATATGTCTCCTCTGAAAATAACTTCTGTCTTCCTTCAGGAAATATTATGGAGAGAAGATTGGGATCTATTTTGCCTGGCTGGGCTATTACACTCAGATGCTTCTCCTGGCAGCCATCGTGGGAGTGGCTTGCTTTCTCTATGGATATTTTACTGAGGATAACTGTACATGGAGGTAACCTCTCTCTGTTCCTTGTTACCGTGCTGAAAAGCTGCTTAGACATAAAATTATTTTCTGGGTCTTAGACTGTTTTAGTAAAAGAAGACTCATTACAAAACACTTATGCTTTGGATGATACATCTCTTTTGTCATGAGCATAATAACTAAGTGAAATGGAAAAAAAAAAGTTTTTCTTAGATAATGCAGCCCAGCCTCTGACAAGACTGTTACCCTTAGGAAACACTCCAGTATTTTAAGGCAATACTTTGAAAAAGAAAGGAGGTTTGAAGAGAGGAACATCTTTGAACTTTTGGCCCCCTGAGGAATGCTTCATTGAGCCCCACAGATGTGAACCTAGAGCAGCTCTGATTGCATCAGGGTTTCAATGGCAAAACTGGTAAAACCATTGTTTCTATGGTTTTTAGAAATTACTTCTTTTTTCTTATAGATTTATTTAATTTACTTATTTTTGGCTGCACTGGGTCTTCGTTGCTGCATGTGGGCTTTCTCTGATTGCAGCAGGTGGAGGCTATTCTCTAGTTGCAGTTTGCAGGCTCCTCATCACTTTTGCTTCTCTTGTCATGGAACACGGACTCTAGGGTATTCAGGCGTCATTAGTTGTGGCACACAGGCTTTGTTGCCCCTTGGCATGTGGAATCTCCCCTGACCAGGGATGCAACACATGTCCCTTGCATTGGCAGCCAGATTCTTAACCACTGGACCACAGGGAAGTCTATGACTTTGTTGTATATATTAAGTATATATCATAAAACTCGAGTAAATGATACTTTTTGTTTACTTTAAAAAAAAAACCCACAGTGTTAGAGGGGTAAAAAAGTAATAAAGAATGAGTTTGTGCTTGACGTTGAAACTAAAATACCAGCTATACTGTGTGAAGGGAAACGTGGATGCCAAAACACTGAATTTCACCATCTCTGATCTGAAGTATGTTACTGGTCCTTTGCTTTTGGTGACCTCAACCTCCAGAATGGGTGTGGCACTGAACCAGGCCTTTTCTCTTGTTCCTCTGGCCTCTATCCAGGTGTGACAGCCAGATCAGAATTTCTGGGCAACAGTGACAAGCTGATGACCAAATTTTTCTAGCCTGCAGCGTATGAGCCTGACTCCAGAGGCAGAAGTGTACATGGCAGCTCTGATGTACAGGCGTAATTATCCATTCTATTTAACAAAGGATTCTGAGTGTTGGTGCCCATTATGGCTGTTAGCTTGAAAGCTGCAGGTGGTCCTTGAAGTACTTGTCTCTCTTCACTGAAAAAGAGTTTAGAGCTAAAGGCTGAATGTTGATATTTTTTTCCCTGATTTTGTCTTTGGCTTCTCCATTGTTCCAACCAAAAAAAGGTATCTCAGCTTTCAGAGTGAAAAAGTAGCATTTTTATATAGTTCTTGCATGGTGGTGCTTCTCATTATAATTTATTTTATTAAGTCACCATACAGTCACCCCACATACTTCCTATATGTGTTTACAGTTAATTTTATTATGAACTGAGTAGATTCACAAGAATAGAAGATAGATTTAAGATGTAAGGAAGAATAATCCATTACCCAGTTTAAGAAGAAAACATAACTGTTACCCAGGAAGTTCTTTGCTCAATTGTATCCCCTCACTTTCCACTTTGGAAATAATAACTATACTAAATTTTTATTTTTATCATACACTGTATGTTCTTTTTCATATGTACTTGTACCCCTATAAAATATAATTTTGTGTGCTTTTGAAAATATCTGTGCATAAGTGGAAGATACTGTAGGTATTTCCTCTTCCATAAAAGGCTTAAAGCTTATACATACTTTAAAATAGCAACTTTATTGAGATATAATTCATATACCATAAAATACAGCCTTTGAAAGTTTACAATTTGTGGTTTGATGTACTTCCACAGAGTTCTGTAACCCTCACCACCATCTAATTTTAGAACATTTTCATCACCCCGTAAGGAACCAGTATCCTTTAGAAGTCATTCCCTAACTTCTATTTCCCTTGGCCACTGGCAATTACTAATCTACTTTCTGTCTCTACATATTTGCCTCTTCTGGACATTTCATTATAAGTGAACCACACTGCGTGTGCAGTATGTGGTGCCATCTTTGTCATCTTTCACTTAGCACATTTTCAAGGGGGCTTCCCAGGTGGTGCTAGTGGTAAGGAACCCACCTGCCAGTGCTGGAGATGTAAGAGATGTGAGTTCGATCCCTGGGTCAGGAAGATCCTCAGAAGGAGGGCATGGCACCTCTCTCCAGTATTCTTGCCTGGAGAATCTCATGAACAGAGGAGCCTGGCCGGCTATGGTTCATAGTGTCGCAAAGAATTGGATGCTACTGAAGCAGAGTTGACTCATTGGAAAAGACTCTGATGCTGGGAGGGATTGGGGGCAGGAGGAGAAGGGGACAACAGAGGATGAGATGGCTGGGTGGCATCACCAACTCGATGGACGTGAGTCTGAGTGAACTCCGGGAGTTGGTGATGGACAGGAAGGCCTGGCGTGCTGCGATTCATGGGGTCGCAAAGAGTCAGACACAACTGAGTGACTGAACTGAACTGAAGCAGCTTTGCATGCATGAACACAGTGTTCTCAAGATTCATTCATGGTATAGCATGCATCAGTACTCTATTCCCTTTTGTGGTCAAATAATATGCCATTGTGGAGAAGGAAATGGTAACCCACTCCAGTATTCTTGCCTGGAAAACCCCATGGACAGTGGAGCCTGGCAGGCTACAGTCCATGGGGTCAGTAAGAGTTGGACACAACTGAGCGACTTCACTTCACTTTACTTTAATATGCCATTGTATGGATATACCACATTATCTATCCAACCATCAATTGATGTTTGGGTTGTTTCCATTTCTTAGCTATGATGAATAGCTATGAACAAGTATGTACAAGTTTTGTGTGAATATATTTTTTCAATTCTTTTGAGAATATACAAAAAAATGGAATTGCTGGGATATATGATAACTCTAGATTTAACATTTTGAGGACCTGCCAAAGCATTTTTTTTAAGTGACTGCACCATTTTACATTCCCAGTAGCTATGAATAAGTATTCTGATTTCTCCACATCTTCATCAACACTTGTTATTGCTGAATTTTGAATAAATAAGCAAACAAGTAAATGTGTATGTGTGTGTGTGTATCATTCTAATGGGTATGAAGTGGTATGTCATTGTTGACTTTGATTTGTATTTCCCTAATTCCCAGTGATGTTGAGCATCTTTTCATGTGCTTATTTTGCCACTTGTATCTCTTACAAGTGTTCAGTACAGCTGTTGAGTTTTAAGTATTCTTTATGTATTTTGTGGTAAAAAAGTGAAAGTGAAAGTCACATCCACCTCTCTGCAACCCCATGGACTATACAGTCCATGGAATTCTCCAGGCCAGAATACTAGAGTGGTTAGCCTTTCCCTTCTCCAGGGGATCTTCCCAACCCAGGGATCAAACCCAGGTCTCCCACATTGCAGGTGGGTTTTTTACCGGCTGAGCCACAAGGGAAGCCCAAGAATACTGGAATGGATAACCTATTCCCTTCTCCAGAGGATCTTCCCCACCCAGAAATTGAACCAGGGCCTCCTACATTGCAAGTGGATTCTTTACCAACTGATCTACTGTGATAAAATCCCCTTATCAAATATTTTTTTGTATTCCATGGACTCTTTTTCACTTTCTTGATGTTGTCCTTTGAAACGCAAAAGCTTTTCATTTTAATGAAGTCCAGTTTACCTGAGATTTTTCTTTTGTTGTTTGTACTTTTACCGTAATATCTTAAAAAGCATTGGTAAGCCAAAGTCATGAAGATTTTCTCAGTGTTTATCTTCCAAAAGTTTCTTTTTTTTTTAGTGTTAGGTCTATGATTTCATTTTTGTAAACTGTATAAAATAAAGATTCAACTTTCTTTCTTGCCAGGTGTATATTCTAGTGTTCCAGCACCATTTTTGTAAACATAATCTTTCCCCATTAGCACCCTTGTCAAAAATCGTTATTGTCATTTAGTCATTAAGTCATGTCCGACTCTTTGCAACCCCGTGGACTGCAGCACACCAGGCTTCCTTGTCCTCCACTATCCCCCAGAGTTTGCCCAAACTCATGTCCTTTGAATCAGTGATGTTGTCTAACTATCTCATCCTCTGCTTCCCTCTTCTACTTTTGCCTTCAATCTTTCCCAGCATCAGAATCTTTTCTAATGAGTCAGCTATTCACATCAGGTGGCCAAAGTATTAATTACTAATTACTAGTACAAAGTATTAATAAAGTGCAAAAATAATTGGCCATAAACATGAGTTTATTAGGGACTGTCAATTCTTTTCTGTCAATACATATGGCAGTCTTTCATGCAAGTCCCACACTATATTGATTGTTACAGCTTTTTAGTAAGTTCACGATTGCTTTGATTTTTCTGGGTACCTTGCATTTCTATAATTTTAGAATCAGCTTTCTCATTTGTGCAAAAAAGCCAGAATTGCATTGAATCTGTAGGTCACTTTGAGAGCTATTTCCATCTTAACAGTACTAAGGCTTCTAATTCACGAACACACAATAGCTTTCCATTTATTTAGGTCATCTTTAATTTTTATCAATATTTTGTATTTTTCAGGATATATATTTCACACTTCTTTTCTCTAATTTAATCTTAAGTATTTTTATTATTTTTGATGCTACTGTAAATGAAATTATTTTGTTCATTTTATTTTTAGATTATTCATTAATGTATAGAAATATAATTACTTTTTTTAATTTAAATGTATTTATTTTAATTAGAGGCTAATTACTTTACAACATTGTATTGGTTTTGCCATACATCAACATGAATCTGCCACAGGTATACAAGTGTTCCCAATCCTGAACCCCCCCCCCCACCTCCCTCCCCATACCATCCCTCTGGCTCATCCCAGTGCACCAGCCCCAAGCATCCTGTATCCTGCATCAAACCTGGACTGGCGATTCGTTTCTTATATGATATTATACATGTTTCAATGCCATTCTCCCAAATCATCCCCCACCCCCACCAAGTCCAAAAGACTGTTCTATACATCTGTGTCTCTTTTGCTATCTGGCATACAAGGTTATCATTACCATCTTTCTAAATTCCATATATATGCATTAGTATACTGTATTGGTGTTTTTCTTTCTGGCTTACTTCACTCTGTATAATCGGCTCCAGTTTCATCCACCTCATTAGAACTGATTCAAATGTATTCTTTTTAATGGCTGAGTAATACTCCATTGTGTATATGTACCACCACTTTCTTATCCATTCATTTGCTGATGGACATCTAGGTGCAAATCATTCCAAGCATATTTTCTGACCACAATACAGTAAGATTAGATCTCAATTACAGGAGAAAAACTATTAAAAATTCCAACATATGGAGGCTGAACAACACGCTGCTGAATAACCAACAAATCACAAAAGAAATCAAAAAAGAAATAAAAAATATGCATAGAAACTAATGAAAATGAAAACACAACAACCCAAAACCTATGGGACACTGTAAAAGCAGTGCTAAGGGGAAAGCTCATAGCAATACAGGCATACCTCAAGAAACAAGAAAAAAGTCAAATATAATTACTTTTAATATATTGATTTGTCTTATAACCTCCGGAGAAGGCAATCGCACCCCACTCCAGTACTCTTGCCTGGAAAATCCCATGGACGGAGGAGCCTGGTGGGCTGCAGTCCATGGGGTCGCGAAGAGTCGGACATGACTGAGCGACTTCACTTTCACTTTTCACTTTTATGCACTGGAGAAGGAAATGGCAACCCACTCCAGTGTTCTTGCCTGGAGAAACCCAGGGATGAGGGAGCCTGGTGGGCTGCCGTCTATGGGGTCACACAGAGTCGGACACGACTGAAGTTGACTTACAGCAGCAGCTTATAACCTCGATGAACTGACTTATTAAGTCTAGCAGATTTTTGGTAAATTTCTTTGGATTTTAATGTACAATATCATGTCATCTGGAATAGAAATGATTTTCCTTATTTCTTTCTAATCTGGAGATTTTTAATTTATTTTCCTTACCTGGTTGCCCTGAATAGAACCTCTAGTACAATGTTGAACTTGGAAGGAATCTGTTCAGAGTTTCACCATTAAGTATAATCTTTGCTATGTGTGTTTTTTTCCCCTTATCGAGCTGAGGACATTCTCTTCTGTTAATTGTTTTTAATCCATTATTCTATCAGTATGGCATATTATATAAATTTGTTTTTGTTCAGTGAACAATCCTTGCATTCCTGGATACAGCCCACTTGATTTGATTTACTGGATTTGATATGCTAATATTTTGTTGAAGATTTTTGCATTTATATTCATAAGAAATAGTAGTCTGTAGTTTTTTTGTGATGCCTTTGTCTGGTTTTGGTATTGGTGTAATACTGGTTTCATAGAATAAATTGAGATAGGTTTCTACCCCCTTTATTTTTAGAAGAGTTGGTGAAGCATTGGTATCAGTTTTCTTTCAGTGGCTGATAAAATTCACCAGTGAAGCTATATTGGCCTTGACATTTCTTTGATTATTAATTCAGTCTCTTAACTCATTATAGATCTATTCAGGTTTTCTATTTCTTCTTGAGTCAACTTCAGTCATTTATGTTTTTCTAGGAACTTATCCATTTCACCTAGATTATTCCATTTGTTGGCATATAATTATTAACAGTAATCCCTTACATTCCCTTCTTTATTTTTGTAATGTCAATAGTAATGTTCCTCTTTTCATTTCTGATTTTAGGAATTTAAATCTTCTTTCTTTTTTTCTTGAATAGTCTAGCTTAAAAGTTGTCAGTTTTATTGATCTTTTCAAAGAACCAACTGTTGATTTTTCTCTGTTGCTTATCTATTCTGTATTCCATTTATTTCTGCCTTTTGTCTTTTGATTGGAATATTTAATTTATTTACATCAAAGTACTTTCTGATTAGGGCTTCCCTTGTGGCTCAGCTGGTAAAGAATCTGCCCGCAATGTGAGAGACGCTGGGTTTGATCCCTAGGTTGGGAAGATCCCCTGGAGAAGGGAAAGGCATTCTAGTGTTCTGGCCTGGAGAATTCCATGGACTGGATAGTCCATGGGGCCGCAAAGAGTCGGACACAGCTGAGTGACTTCACTTCACTTCACTTTCTGATTAAGTTGGCATTACATTGGAGTTAAATCTGCCATTTTACTACAGTAAGTCCCCTACATATGAACATTCAAATTGTGAGCTTTCAAAGATGCAAACGTGCATTTGCATATCCAGTCATGTAAGTTAGTTAACATGTCTGGGATACATTGTCACAGGCATGCGTTGTCTAGAAGTGATGGTGCTTTTGGGTACTTTACAGTACTTTACCGTACTTACAGTACTGTATAGAGTACAGTAAGTACAGTAGTGCAGTATCTTTATCTGCTTACTCGATGCCAGCCCCTGTATGCCAGCTGTTGTACTGTATTACTGTAAGATTAAAAATGTTTTGTTTTATTTTTGTGTTTGTTTTTTATGTCTTATTTGTGTGAAAGTATTATAAACCTATTACAATATAGTAATATATAGCTGATTGTGTTATTTGGGTATCTGCACCTTGTTGCACTTAATATATATAAATATATATTATGTAAAAATGTATTTATATATATTATATATGTTTTTTAACCTATGTAGTTACCTCACCAGCGATCCTTAGTTTTTCAAGTGAGTTTGACTTACTGCCTAGTGTACTTTCATTTAAGCCTGAAGGATTCTTCTTAGTGTTTCTAGTAGGGCAGGTCTGCTAGCAAAGGAGTCTTTCAGATTTTATTTTTGTAGGAGTGTCATCATTTCTCCTCTGTTTTTGAAAAAATGGTTTTGCAGCATATAGACTACTTGGTTGACAATCTTTTCCTTTTTTAGCATTTTGACAGTATGATCCAACTGCCTTCTGGTTTCCATGGTTTCTGATTAGGAATCAACTGCTTATCTTACTGAAGAGTCTTTGTATATGTGGAATGACTTTTCTCTTTCGACTATCAGAATTCTATCTTTGTTCTTGACTTTTGATACACTGAGTCTGATGTGCTTATGTCTGGATTTCTCTGTTTATTCTACTTTGAGCCTGTTGAGCTTCTTGGATATACAAATTAATTTATATTAATTTGCTTTCATCAAATTTTGAAAGTTCTTCAGCCATTATTTCTTCACATATTCTTTCTGCCTCTTTCTTTCTCTCATTCCTTCTGGCTCTCCTATTATGTGTATTTTTGATGGTGTCCCACTCATCTCTGAGGCTACATTCATTTTTTGTCATTCCTTATTCTTTGTGATTCTCAGACAAGATAATCTCAATAGACCTAATGTTAAGTTAGCTGACTTTTTCTTCATCCAGTTCATTCTGCAAAGGAACCTCTCTAGTGAATTTTTTGTTTTACTCATTATATTTATATCTCTAGAATTTCTAGTTGGTCTTCAAGTAATTTTTATCTGTTCATATTCTCTGTACAGTAAGCTGCTCACATACTTTATTTCTTTAGGTGTGATTTCTATTAGTTCTTTGAACATATGTATAATTGCTTATTTGTGTCTTCATTTAGTATGTCCAATGTCTGGACATCCTCAGGGAGTTTCTATTGGCTTCTTTTTCACCCTGTGTCATGGCCAAACTTTTCTGTTTCTTTATGTACCTTGTAATTTTTTGTTGAAAACTGGGCATTTTAATTATAATGTGGTCAATCTGAAAACCAGATTTTACCCCTCCTCAGAGCTTATTATTGCTTCTATTGTCATTGCTGCTGATGATAGGATTTATTTAGTTAGTTTCCTGAACAAATTCTGTAAAGTTATATTGTTTATCATGCACGGCCACGAGGTCTGTATACAAAAGCTTAGTTATCTGCTAATGATTGGACAGTGATTTCTTTAAATGCCTGGAATCAATCATTTTATTGAGTCTTTGCCAGGTGGCTCTGTGTTTGCATGTTGGGGAATGTCTTCAGCATTCCATCAGGCAGTTGTTATGTTCACTATCAGTTTATCTGGATCTGTAAAGCCAAAGAGTACATCATGAGTAATGCTGGACTGGATGAAGCACAAGCTGGAATCAAGATTGCCGGAAGAAATATCAATAACTTCACATATGCAGATGACACCAACCTTATGGCAGAAAGAAAAGAAGAACTAAAGAGCCTCTTGAAAGTTAAAGAGGAGAGTGAAAAAGCTGGCTTTAAACTCAACGTTCAAAGAAAGAAGGTCATGGCATCCAGTCCCATCTCTTCATGGCGAATAGATGGGGAAACAATGGAAACAGTGACGGACTTTATTTTCTTGAGCTTTCTGCAGATGGTGAGTGCAGCCGTGAAATTAAAAGATGCTTGCTCCTTGGGAGAAAAGCTATGACCAACCTAGACAGCATATTTAAAAGCATAGACATTACTTTGCCAACAAAGGTCCATCTAGTCAAAGCTATGGTTTTTCCAGTAGTCATGTATGGATGTGAGAGTTGAACCAAAAGAAACCTGAATGAACACCGAAGAATTGATGCTTTTGAACTGTGGTGTTGGAGAAGACTCTTGAGAGTCCCTTGGACAGCAAGGAGATCCTAAAGGAAATCAGTCCTGAATATTCATTGGAAGGACCGATGCTGAAGCTGAAACTCCAGTACTTTAGCCACCTGATGTGAAGAACTGACTCATTGGAAAAGACCCTGACGCTGGGAAAGATTGAAGGCGGGAGGAGAAGGGGATGACAAGGAAGAGATGGTTGGATGGCATCACTGACTCGATGGACATGGAGTTTGAGTGAACTCTGGGAGTTGGTGATGGACAAGGAAGCCTGGCGTGCTGCAGTCCATGGGGTCACAGAGTCAGACATGACTGAGCAACTGAACTGGACTGAACTGAGGATACCTTGGTTGTGAGACTGTTGGCTTTAATGGGCAACATGAAGCTGAGGTTATGGGGATGGGGATAAGCCAAGTTAAAATGCCACAAAACTCACTATTTTATGGAAAATATTTAGTTGTTTTTTCTCAAATAAACACTTCTCATACTATTGGAAACCTTTGTTTAGTTTCTGCAGTTCTGCAGAGGTTAATTTTGACAGATTTTGTCAAGTTCTTTGCTTTGTGGAGGGGCATGTTTTCCAAGATCTTTACTCAGATATTCTTGAAGTGTTTCTCATGCCCAGTTATTTTTTACTGAGTTATTTGCAGTGCTAACTAATTCTGCAATTCCAATCCCATTCACATTGAAGTCAATCTGCATAGCTTCTCCTAGAGTGAGCAGTGTGCAACCTGTTGTTATTAATAGTTTGCTGGGTTTTTCTTACTAACTTGTTGGAGTTTTTAAACTTGTGAGTAGTCCTTTGTCATTCCTGTATATTGCAAAACTTCTGCCAGTCTGTTTTTTTCCCCCTCTCTTTGTAGTGCTTTAATGAGGTTCTTACTTTTAAAAGATTTTGAATGTATTAATATTTTTCTTTATGATTTATGCTTTTTTGTTTTTCTTTAGTAGTATTTTCCTTTACCCCAAGGTTATCTAGATACTCTTCTGTAAGTTGGTACTTTTGCAGTTTTATTTTCCACCTGGAATTTGATTTATATGTAATAGGATTTAGGGGTTCTCTTTCACCTTGTTCTGTATGGATATTCCACTGCAGCAGCCCTGTTTATTCAAACATCAGTTTTTACCTTACTGGTTTGCTGGGTCGATGGTGCCTATTATATATCAGTTTTGGTGTATGCAGAGGTCTCTTGCTGAACTCTGTTTTTCTCTTTTGCTCAGTTTTTCTTAACTTAAAGGGCTTCCCAGGTGATTGACTGGTAAAGAATCTGCTTGTCAATTCAGGAGATGTGGGTTTGATCCCTGGGTTGAGAAGATCCCCTGGAGAAGGAAATGGCAACCCACTCCAGTATTCTTGTCTTAAAAATTTCATGAACAGAAGTTGGTGGGCTATAGTCTGTAGAGTCACAAGACCTTAGCAACTAAACAACCCCAGTAGCACCTTGTTCTTTAGGAGATGTCCTGACTGTTCTGAGGCTTTGCTTTTCTATTAAATTTATAGCTCAAATAAGGGAGAAATGACATCTTCAAGTATTGATTCTTCCAAATGATGAACATGATAATTTACTTATTTATATAGGTTCTTCACTCTTTTACAACCATTTTAACATTTTCCCCATATAAATTTTGTACATTTTGAATTAGATTTTTGTTCCTGGGCTCTTCATATTTTTAAGTTGTTGAAAAACAGTTATAAAAAATTAAAATTCTTAACTGTGGCAGATCTTTAGAGACACAATTTCTTTTTTGGGACCCTACATATATATATATATACATATATATATATATATATATATATATATATTTATATACCGATTTTGTGTCCAGCAAACTTACTAAACTCATTTATTCTCATAATTTATCTGCAAGTTTTATTGAGTTGTCCGTATAAACAATTATGTAATTTATTAGGGATAGCAGGTTTTTTTCCTTGCCGTTCCCCCTGTCTTTGTTTTTTTTTGTTTATTTTTTTTTATTAACTATGTTGGCAGTGGTATCACAACCAGTGAAAAGAAGTGGTGGTAGTGGGACATATTATCTTGTTTCTGATGTAAAGGAAATACTTTCAGCCTTTTACTGTTAAGTATAATGTCTTTTATAGGTTTTATACAGCAAGATTTTATCAGGTTAATGAAGTTCATTTCCACTCCTAGTTTTATAAGAATTTAGTTAGTTTTTTATCATGAATGGATGTTGGATCTTATCATTCTGATAAAAAGTCTTGTTCATTAAATTTTTAAAAATTAAACTTTATTTTTCTCTTTTCTTTAGCAAAGAAGTTTGTGATCCTAATATTGGCGGCCAGATCATAATGTGTCCTCAATGTGATAATGAGTGTCCATTCTGGTCACTCAATGTTACTTGCGAGTCCTCAAAGGTATTTCTTTCAAACATTTACAAGTAATGAAAGCTTTTTTTGCCTTCTAATATATTTAGTACAACATAGTGCTTAAATTTTTTTCCTCTTGAGGAATTTAGAAAGGTAATTTTCAGCTAAGCCTTCATTTTCAAAGATAGATATAAAATACATGTGCTATTCCTTGTTTATAAATAATACATTGAAATTAAAAGCCTTATCAATAATCTCCTGAAAGGTCAGTGAAGAACTGTGGAATTGAAACTGCTTGAGTGTTTCAAGTAATCAAAGCAGATTTCTCAAACCTGTCTTATCTCATAAATACTATTTAATAGGTTTACTGTTATAAGTATTTTCCTTAATTCAAGTGAATGGAAACCTGAAATCTGTACTTGTTTTTCCACTTTGAAAGTATGCTGAAACTCTCCTTGGATTTTTAAAGACTTTGCAGATCAGATTTAGACTGTATTTATAAAAATGCATAAGAAAGGTTTTGTCTTCAAATGGTAACAGATATTCACTTTGTCTCTAAACATTCCTACCAAACACATCTGGTTCCCCTTACACATGCAGATAGATGGTCTTGAGCTATATGACTTCTTAAAATCCAGGAGGTTTAGCAAAGGCATTGAGACTGGAGGAAGCTTCCTGAAAGGCATGCCAGAAAGGCTAGACAGGAAGAAAGATGGTTGGCTTGCTTCAGAAGGTTTTCCTGATAACTTTGACCTTCATAGAATTCTTCCCTGTCTTGATCTCTCTGTCCCCTCACTCTGCTCTGAAAGTTTAGGAATATTTCTATCATCTCAGAATATTCTGATCTGCTCCATGTAAGTCTTACTTTAACTGAATACACAGCTAATATAGTGATGCAACTTTATAGTTCAGACTTCGCCAAGTTATACTCATACCTGTATTATCACTTGACATACAAAACAGTGCTGTAAGGCAGGCAGAACAGGTGTTACCTCTATTTTACAGATTAGAACACTGAATCTGCAGGATTAAATAATTTGCTCAACCACCCGCCTAGTGAGAGACAAGCCAGAAAATGACAACACATCTGCCTTCCTTGCTATTACCATGTTCCTCACTGGCTGACTGTATGACCATGCACTTCACTCTTGAATCAAACTCAGAAAAATTGCTCCACCACTTAATTAAGAGGATCTCAGGATCTTGTCAACACATGTATTTTTATACCTTATGAGTTAAATTAGATTTCATCGCCCACTCCCCTTCAACCAACACAAGTTCTAGACTATAAATAACCATCAGAGGTCGCTCAAAGTGAAAGACTTGGAGGTAGTAAGAGAGAAGCTGCCTTCCAGTACTGTTGACTCATAAAGGGCCTTAGTGTGTATCCCCAGGTCACAGGATTTAAGGCAAGTGCGGGGGATAAGACCAGAGGCAAACTGTACTCCACAGAGTACAAATGGAAATTCCATTTTCCTTAAGAAATTTTCATACTCTCATGTTTTGGGGAAAAAAAGTGAATCATTCTCTTCCAGTTTCAAAAAAAATCCTTTGAGTCTTTTCAGAGTGATTTACAAAGGGAGGGAAGTGTATAAAAGAATATAAATAAAAGAATGAAATGAAAAAATAAGGTAAAAAAGGAAAAAAGAGAAACACCTTTCCTGTTTGTTGGTTAATTCAATCATTTCTTCATTTATTTATAGTCATTTCTTTCCTTTTGGAAAGTGATGGAAAATTCACTAGATATATATGCCAGAATTATTAATAAATTAGAAATAGATAATCAGGATCAAGGAAATGAAGAAACAGTTATGGAAATAATCAGGATTGATACTGGTTTTGTGACTGAGCATTAAAGTTCTTAGCTTTTTAGCTGGCAAGATAAAGAGGAAATATGGTTAAGTTATAACGTTTAGGTCTTTGAAATGCATTGTTACATAATTTTGATTTTGTTCCTTTGCAGGAAGAAAGCATAGCAAATTGTCACTTTTCTAGATTTCTATCATCCACTTAAAATCATCATGCCCGCATGTACAGCTCTCTCTGCCTTCCTGCTCCACATGACTAAAGCAGTGTGCTGACTCGGGGCCACTGTTAGCACAGCCAGCTTTCCCTCTCTGCCATCCTGCCAAGCAAGCTAAGCTAAGCTTCTTACCAAGAAAACTCTTTGCTTATCTTCCGCCTTACTTCCTGCTTCCATGTTGTTTCTGGGGCATGTAGAGCAGAGAGGCCAACCATCTTACACTTTCAGTTCCTTGATTCTTACCCATATGGCAAAAATGGTAACTTCCTCCGAGCCACCTAACTCTCTCTCATAGGAGTGCCAGACACATCTTGCTTTGCAAGATGTCTTGAGCTCAGCAGCTGCGGTGAGCTTGGCCTTAGCAGTACACTTGCCTTTTCTTGCTGCTCCTTTCCCTCCCACTTCTCTGGTATTGACAGATGTGCTTTTAGTGGCTTTTTGTCAGCATAATAAGATTTTCTCTTACTTGAGTGGGAGGGTAGAGGCATCAGGGCAAATAGGGAGGTATCACATAGAGAGAAGTTTGCACTGATTCCTAGAAGAGAGGTAACACTGAACAGAATCTTCAGTACTAACATTATAACACGCAGAACTGTATTTCATAGGGCTTTTCCTCTAATAATTTTTCAATGAAGGGTGAGACATGACATTAAAAGAGAGCTTGGAAAAGATGGTTCAAGAGAGTCCAAGCTAAAAGATTTGAAATCTGTGTTCTGTGTAATCCTAGGACTAGAGTAGGTGGGGAGCATTGTTCCCCAGATTGATCACTCATTTGTTAATTCTGTCTTCCTTAAGCTGGATTTTTGAGAGGAGTAACTGAATGACAGTTTGGGACTATTCTTTCTGCTCAGGAAATATATGTGTGATTGAGGGGCATCTACATGATTTGGAAAAGGATATATAAGAAGATGGGTGGAGAAGGAAACGGCAACCCACTCCAGTATTCATGCCTGGAAAATCCCATGGACTGAGGAGCCTGGTGGGCTACAATCCATGGGGTTGCAAAGAGTCAGACAGGACTGAGCGACTTCTGTGTTTTTGAAGCTCAAAGGGATGTGGGCCACTGAAAAGGATATAAACTAGGGCAGAATTTCTTAAAGAAGTAACAGATTAGTTAGTTACAACATCAAGATAAATGGAATTGAAAGAGAGATGCTACCAAGAGAGTTGGGCAGTACTGCTTAAATAATGCTCAAGAGTTTCTGTTCTTAAATCGTTTCCTCTTGAGAGAGGGTTCAGGATGGGTTCTTAAATTTGTAAGGAATATATTAAATTAAAAAAAAAAAAAAAAAAAAAACTAGTGCCAACCTAATAAAGAGAAAAAAAAAAAAAAAGAAAGAAATAAAAAAGAAAAGAAGAAAAAAAAAAAGAAGATGGGCAGCACTGGGCCCACTCCCCTCTGCCTTTTTCTGTTGCCCACTTTGGTTACGTGTTGTTACTTTGGGAATTGCACTCTTTTCACCTTGCATAGTAGCTGCCAAAGTGTGTTTTTATAAACATGGGGTTCTAGAGCGCTGGCTTCCTGGGGCAGAGGAAAGGAAGAAATGCGTGTTGTACAAAATCAGTACGTTCATATGTTTAATTAAATAGTCCTATTATTGGAAAAAAAAAAAAAAAGGAAGATGGGTAGGTGGATATTATTTTACAAAAATAACCTTAACTTATATTTCATTTAGATGGAAGTTTATTCATTTTGCATCAGTATAAGGGCAACCCAGAAAGAACTTTTAAAAAGTCAAGTTCTTTACTTAGAAGCAGCTTTGAATTTTCTTTGGCACTGAAGAGTTTGCTTTTATTTATTTTTAGCCTATAGCTTCCTTTTCTAGCATGTCTTCTTTACTTTTCATAAGCTCTTTCATAAAGTTGATATTGTGTTTGCCACTTTTTCTACTAATTTTATAGACCTTTTTAGGAGATATAAAAATGCTCACTGATGAAAAATTGGTAGCTAATTGGAAAATTTTTCAGGAATTAATAGAGGGAGACAATTAGCAAAAATTTGAAAATTAGTAAGCTAGTAAATAGAGTATGTAGTGTATTCATTCGTGATCATTGTACCCTTTGTAATGTCAGCAAAAGCACTTTTGCATCTTTATCCTGATGAAAGCTTCTGTCAGCCATGATAGAAAAGTCATCATTGGATTTGAGGAAAACAAGCTCTGGAGGAGAGCCATCTTAAAGTAAACGCCAGTTTTGTGCTTCTCTTAACAAGAAAACCAGGAATTCGGGAACTTGCCCTCTGACCAGGGTGGGATGATAAGATGCAAATCATAAATCTCAAAGTTGTTTGGAGTTCATTGTACTCTTTGGGCCATTCTGTTTCCTCAAATTCACTCTGATCGTCCATAAAAAGAGGCTGTTATTCAAAAGTATGTTAGAGGCTTTCAGCAAAATGGAATCTTAGCAGCTGTGCTTATTTCTTTATCAAGACACAGAAAGATTCCTTTGGAAAATGTAGTCTGGTAAAAGCTATGTGCTTTCAGGAGAATGAGAAATCTCGTCTGTAAGTATGTAGTAGATATGGTGATTGTCAAACTAGGCAACAGATTTAAAAGAAATTTCCAGACTGTAAGATATACAAAGCAGTGCATATTTGATGAATTTAGTAGGTGAAGAAGATAATTCATGTAAATGTCATTATTGTATTTTACAGAAATTGTGCATCTTTGACAGTTTTGGAACCCTAGTCTTTGCAGTATTTATGGGGGTGTGGGGTAAGTTATATATATATATATTTTTTTTTTTTTTCAGTTTCCTTTTGCCTCTTAACTGAAATCAAACAAACAAAAACCCTAAAATCACATAAGTACTGAACTTAACATCTTTATACGGTTTTATATACAGAGACTATCAAAACAACCCACTTTCAGTCTCTTGGATTGCCCAAGCTTCAGCTCCCCTGGAACTCCACATTTATAGTTCTTAGGGCCATTGTATCAATTACTGCATAAAAAAACTACCTCAAAATGTAGTGGCTTAAAACCCACATGTATTATTTCTCATGGTTCTCGTGTCAGGTGGGAAATTCGCCAAGCAGGGTTGTACAGGGCTCAACCGGGCCACCTCGTCTTGGTCTGCATGGTTTCTCAACCTCCAGGAGCTGGACCAGCATTCTTCACATGACAGTTCAGGGTTCCAAAGAGAAGCAGGAAAGGAAAAGTACACACCAGGCATTTTTTAAGCCTACATTTGCATCTAGTTTGCAAATGTTCCATCAACCAAAGCATGTCATGGTCAACCCAACAACAATGTGAAGAGATGGGAGGACAGCTTAAGGGCTTAGATAATACAGGGAGGCATGGTTCACTGGCAGCTGTTGTTGTAATAGCATCCCTAGCTGTGATCCAACCTAATTTTCATGGGGTAGGGGTTCAGGAAAAGCAGCAACGTGGGGATTCCAGGTAAGCTTTCTTGTTTATATACTTCTGTATGAGTAACTAGATAATGAATACATGCTGCTACTCTTATCATAACAACATTCTGTTTAATAAATAGGACAGATGTGATCCTTAAGAATATAATTTGTATATAGAAGCTTTAACACTATATATTATTTATCTTGAAAAGCATCATTAATGTAATGAGGCAATTATCATTTTATACAGACTTTGACATGTTTAATTGATGTGAATGTTCTACCATAGGAGAAAAAAATGTTCATTTTCAAAGATAATGCATTTCCAATTTCATTGTGTGAGTCTGGGATAAAACAGTTCAGGGTGTAGCTAGGTGGGGGAGGAAACGGAACCAAGTTTCTTATTTTGGAGAAGACAGCCTGTCAACACATGCTCCTTACATACAGACACCATTGTTTATAGGTGTCCCTGGTGGTATTTCCCTTTTGCAGTGGTTGTGCCTATGAAGGGTCCCCAAATGAATCACAAAACAGGCAGGCCAATTACTTTGGACACTTTTAAGAGATATTAGTTGCCACTCCTGCATGAAGTAAACTGTAAGATAGCCAAATGTACCTAATAAGTCACATTGTCATTCAGACATTTAGCATGTTTTGGCTGGAGACCAAACAGTAGCTAATATTTGCCACACGGAAGAATAAAGATCAAGTTCATATATTAAGATTCTCTGTCTCCTTCACTGTGAAATACACCTTTCATTTTTTTTATCCTTGTAAGAGGGTGAGTGCTGAACATGTGGGCAGAGGCAGTTTTAACTAAACTGCCCAAACCTCAGTCTCAACACTAATTCATAATCTATAAAATTCAAACACATCTATTGAACTCTGTATATTAATAGAGCTGATAGCCCTAATTAAAAGAGACTTCTTAAATGAAGCAAAAATTACTTTGACACAAAAGAAAAGCTTCAAATTTCCTAACCAGCTCTGCTTTCTGTGATCATTAAACTACACCATGTTTATAGAAGTGACAGGCATATTGAGCTGCTGATTTTATTTCATCAGATTTTAGAATGCAGAAAACATTTCAGCCCTGCTCACGGCACCATATGTGTATCTTTAAGGATATGTGTGTGTATGATGAAGTTTTTATTTTAAATGCCTTATTGCTTTTCTTGTTACCTCTGCCTGATGAGAACTACTGCTGGGAACCTCATTACAGAAAGCCTGCAATTGCAAAACTGAAGTTTTCATATCACCATCATCATACTCCTGTACCATCTCTTGTGCCCAGATGTATGTTGCAGAGTATTTTTCTTCTCCCTGGAAACTATAAAAGTTGAAAGGAGAAAACCTTGTATAATAAATTTTGCATAAATCATGTACTTCTTTGAAAAATATCCCCCCTTTTAGGCCAAGCCAGTACATCTGCTCCTACTGACTCCTAGAGTGCTAAACACCAACTACTCCCGGTGGAAGTAGAGCTTCTGAAAGCCTTTTCCCCTCCCCATTCCTTGTCGTTTCTTACCTACTTCTCTTTGATGCTCCCCACCAGCCTCTTGGCTGGCTGCATGACTGCCATTTTTAATTTTCACCTTTGAGTTCTAGGGTGGGCCTAGTGATTCCTAGAAAAACTCAGACACCTAGCTCATAAGAAGGGGGATTTCAGGAAGCCGTCACCCTGACTAGCTTCACTTGGAGATCAGAAAGTGACTATTACAACTGTTCGTTTCAGGTCTCTGCTTCTGTGGCAGCATCCACACTAGCAAAATGATGCAACTCCTGTGACCACCTCTGTCTCCATCCAGCTGCATTTCTGATGTTGATGACACACAGGTGCATCTGATGGGCATTTTAAAAACCACATCTGGAATCCTAGCTGCAGGAGAGTCTGAGAGATGTATTTTTTTTAGAATTACAATTTTTAAAATTTATTCAAATATAGTTGACTTACAACATTGTGTTAATTTCTGCTGTACAGCACAGTTATTCAAATATACATATACAGGAATTCTTCATATTTTTTCCATTATGGTTTATCACAGTATATTGAATATAGTTCCCTGTACAATACAGTATGACCTTGTTATTTATCCCGAGAAATGTATCTTCAGCCTTGTAGTCTTTCAGTTAGGAAGTAGGAATCTAGGCTAAGCAAACTCATCTACCTTTGTGAGTGATTACAGAAGTCTGAATAGTTTCAAGACCCAATAAAACCTGCCAGGCCTTTAGCAGCAAACTGTTAAAGCAACCAGAACGATCCCAGCTACAGAGTGGGCCTTGTCCTTAGACATTGCTGGATACAACCACCTACACTGTGTATTGGAATCTTCCATCAGATGGATATTTTCTTTAGCTGTATAATATCCTTACATGTCATAGACCCTGCTGAGTTCTCAGCTCTATGACATGAGGAACTAAGAAACTCCCACCCATTCCTGCAGCCCTCCAAGGTTCCGAGGATTTGCTGCCCACTCACTATTTTTCCAGAGAAGGCATTGGCACCCGACTCCAGTACTCTTGCCTGGAAAATCCCATGGACGGAGGAGCCTGGTAGGCTGCAGTCCATGGGGTCGCTAGGAGTCGGACATGACTGAGCGACTTCACTTTCATTTTTCATTTTCATGCCTTGGAGAAGGAAATGGCAACCCACTCCAGTATTCTTGCCTGGAGAATCCCAGGGATGGGGGAGCCTGGTGAGCTGCCATCTATGGGGTCAGACACGACTGAAGCGACTTAGCAGCAGCAGCAGCAGCAGCATTATTTTTCATCAGGCCATTTCAGGCTTGCACAGAAGTTCTACCACTTTCCACTCAGAATGCATCAACTTCAGGATTTGGTAAAAAGCATCCATTTTATGTTCAAGTTCAGGGAGGAAGGGGAAGGGTATTCACTGTCCTTTCCTTATAGCAACTGATTAAATTGCTTCTCTTGCTTTTTGTGAGAAGAGAAGTTTTCATAACTCATCTCCTGCTAATACTGTCACTAGATTGTTACTGAGCAAATGAGTGGCTGTTACGCTCCCATTCTAAAGATGAGGAAAATGACACTCAGGCAGATGCAGCAAATTACTAGAGGCCCCAAAGACAAAAAGTGACAATCACAGAATCAGAGCTCTGTAGGTACTTTGGTTGTCGTCAGCCCTTAAATCAGTGACAAAATGCAGGGAATAGTAATAAAGTTGTAACAGACTTTTAAAAGGATATGGAAGTATTTATTTGATATAATTACACTATCTTATCTGGGGATCTGAGAAATGGGCTAGAAAATAATGGTTCTACAACCTTGGTCCTACCTCACCTATGCAGGTATAGACCCTTCTTTCTGGATCAGGAGTAAGGAAGCCCAGCCTCACGAGATCAGTCCTGTTCATTTTATCCACCTGCTTGTGGGTCCCAAAACACAGTAGGGCTTTCATGTCCTGCATCACAGATTTTTTTCAAAATAGTTATGCTTGAAGATATAAATTCGTGAAAGTAAGCTGCTCTTTCAAATGAAGTGAAAAGTAACTTTCTTTACTTAGAAGAAGAAAATAAGAATTTTCTTCATTGAAAAAAAATAAAAATTTCAAAAATAGCTGTATTTCTCATATTTCAATTAAAGTGACAAAATTTAGAGAGATTCCATAAACACAGGGAAAGTATCCAAAGTGGCTTTCGAGAGCTTTTTCCAGGCTAGCCTTGTAAAGTGGCTATTAAAGGAAAGATACTATCTTCTCACCCACCCACAGTCCCTTTCTTGAGGTTGGAAAGGGCCAGCATGTCCCCTGGTGAGTGGTCCTGGGTCAAGTGAACCATGGGACAGGATGGTACATGTGATATTTTCTGTATCTCTCTCCTGAATAACTCCCAGCACTCAAAGGGCCGGAGCCACCACAACCTCACCCATCAACAGTTGCATCCTCCTCTCAGCTGCTCCAGGCCCTCAAGATGGGCAGAGCAGAGAGTGGTAGACAGTGGTCAGTCAGGCATAGCAGGGAGCGGCTGGAGCGAGCTTGGCTCCCCAAGTAGATGATTACATCCTTCAGCTGTCCCAGGCAGTGGCCATCCTCCAGTTTTTGGAATGACTTCCCACAGTACATTCATTTAGCTAATACTTACCCAGTGCCTGCTGTTTGCTAGTGTTTCAGCCATGGGCTAAACCAAATCCCTGCCCTCATGGACATCGTAAATGATAAATGCAGGAGCAGACAAAGGTCAGGATGTGTGAGTGCTATCCATTGTGACGTGCACAAGTGTAGATCAGCGTAGGGAATAAAGTGTGTGCCTTTTTTGCAGAGTGTACACTCACTCTGGACTGATTTCATAGCTGCAGAGGGGAAGACAGAGTGGAAAGAACTTCATGGGTGGAAGGTGTAATGCAATGTTGGAAATAGGATTCTCAAATTAAAAAGTAGGGGTCTTCTGTTAGATAAGGTGTGTGGTCATATGAGCCCAGGGGTCTTTAGTAAGTGGGTGCTGGTTCTGCTTCATGTGCAGCCCGAGGAGAGTTGGCTCATTCTCCAAAGCTGGGGTCTCTTTTTGGAGTATCTGCGTGTGAGGTGAGCATGGGTCAGATGGGGAGCAGGGCCAGTCAGTCACAGCTTAGTCCACAGTTAGCTGGTGCCCTCAAGGCTTTCATCCCATGGATACTTCATTCCCCCCGGATGGGGGAAAAGTGCGAATGGCTGGGCAGGTTCTCAGTGGTGGAGGCATCGCTCTCTGTACGGAACACTCACCACTGTGGATCCCTTGCCCTGACCCAGATGAGGTTGTAGAGTAACTGAGCTGTGGTACCATGCTTCTGTTTCAGCAAAATGGTTTGTTTTTGAAGGTTCTGGTCAAGGAGTCACAAAGTGCTGTCTTACCCATAAATGAGGAACAAACTCCTTCATTCTAGGAAGGGCATGTAAAAGGAGAAGGGCCTGTCCTGAAAGCAGGAGCCACTCTGGGGACTGGTTGAAATCTTTCTAGCTTCCCAACCGCACAGATGATTAGTGGCCTCCCCCACTTTGTGCTCTTTGCCTCCATTGACAGCAGCATCTGTGGGAAAAAGCCAGGCTGCCACCCATATATGCTTGTGAACATGAGGTGATCACAGCAGTGGCATCATGAGGGTTAGTGTACCCACAGAGGCAGTGTTGGGACAGAGGGCAGTTACTAGCTCTATGTCCTGGAGGAGGAGAATCAGACACTGGGCAGGCAAGCAGTGATGACATCTCAGCAGAGTGGGTGCTGGAACAGAGCCAGCGGGAGGTGGGATATGGAGCAGTTAGGCTCATTTGTAAGAAGGGCTTGGGCTCTGAAGCCAAGCATACCTTGGTTCGATACCTGACTCCTTATCTCAGGCAAGTATTTGAAGTTTTCTGTGCCTCTGTTTCCTGATGTCCAAAATGGGGGTGGTAATAGCAGTTACCTCAGAGGGTCATGAGGGTCTTTATAAATGTTATGTCATTTAGCTCAGGACAGCCTGTAAGCTCCTTCCTATTTCCCCCATTTTCCATAGAGGGAAGCAGTAGCTCAGGCTGTGGAAACATTGTAACCGGTAGTCAAACATCTAGTGATTGTCACAACCAGAATTCAGACTTGATTCCAAAGTCCAGATTATCTCTACTCTCACTCACTGTTGTTGGAACATCAGTGAAGTCAGAACAAACACTGCCAGGAGGTGGGTGTTTTGAGCATTTCCGCTGTCCTTGCCATCGGGAAGCATTGCGTTCACCTTCCTCATGGCGCATCCCGAGGTTTCCCCCGCATGTCCAGCTGCCCGTGGCAGGGTCTGCAGGATTTCAAGACAGCCTCTGTTTGCCCTCTACCCAAAGGCTCCCTGTTGTCTGCAGGTTGATTCTTAACCCTGACTGCCCCGTCGAGCTTTCCAAAGACCAGAAACAATGCCAGACCGATAAAATCAGAACCTTGAGGGTGGTGCCCAGGTTCAAAACATTTTAAGAGCTCTCAGTACTTCTCCCGCAGCCAGAGTGAGAACTGCCCCTCCATAGTCCATGCAGAGCTCGTCCACTCTTACCCCAGTTACCGCTGGAAACAGGACAAATTCTCTGCTCAGTCTGGGTCTTTCTCCCGAGTTCTAGACTTTTATCTGCCTACCGGACATCTCTCCTGGGGCCCGCAGGCAGCTGATCAGAACCAAATCAGTTGTCTTCTCTCAGACTTGCTCCTTTTCCTGCCCTTATTTCAGGGAGTGACACTAGAATTCAGGACACTGCCAAAGCCAGAAACCTGGCAAGCATCCTTGATCGTCCCCTTTCATCACACCTGCATCCAATCTGTCTACCTGCTAAGATGCCATCTTCTCTCACCTCCTAGCTGAAGAATCCTGGACCGGCCCTTGGGTCTAGCTGCCTCTGCTCCTTCTTGACCGCCTTTGATGTCTCCTCCATCTTTAAGGCACACAGAGTCCTTTGTGATATTCCCCTGCCATCTGTCCACCTGGCGGCCCCACCCATCTCACCACACTCTGGGCTCAGTTCTGGACTATTTGAACTTCCTGGAAAGTAGTGCTCCTGTGTCTCTTTAGCATCTTGCCTTTGCACACACAGCTCCCTGGGGGAAATGGCCTTGACATTCTACCTTCACCTGATCAGCTCTGTGGCATCTCAGAACTCACCCCAGAGGCCCTCTCCTCCGGAACAGCCTTGCTATTGATACATTGTGACTCTGTGCCCAGACCACCCAGCACTTAACTAGATCACAGCCCTCTTAAAAGTCCACTGTAAGTAGCACTTCACTGTCATTCCTATACACTTAGAAGCTCCTTGAAGCAGACACCGTATCTTTTTTCCTCTTTATTCTCAGTAGAGACTCAGAAATATTTGTGGGTGTAACTGGTTATTGCAGAATTTCTGTGCAGAAAAGGCTAATGGTAACGGTCTGATTGGAAGAAGTGCCTAGGGGATTTACCCTGAAACCATATTTTCAATGAACACTTAGTATTGTTTCTGTCTAGTATTTGAAGTGGCTAGTCTTGAAAAATAATAAAGATTTCTAAAAATTGTTTTACTCATACTTTATACAAATTGAAAAATATATTTCCATATTTAAGAACATTATTTTAATTGGGGTGACTTGGGCGGTAGAAAATAAAGATTTGGGGACCACTAAAGTATTCTCATCCCCCAGGCCCTTTGGAGGGAATGAGGGAGAGGAATGCAAGGAGAAGCAGACTAAAAGATGGACCATGGACTGCTTTGAATTATTATAGTTGCCTTTGTTTTTTTATTGGCAGTAATGTGCTAGTAGCAGATGCTTTAGTGGTAGACACGATCACATTCCTTCTGACCATCACACTACTACCCTCCCCATGATATAGCCTGGTTTCACAAGTTGGATAAATTATCAACATTTTCCTTAAAAAACAAACATTAGCTCACTTTTCTCTTTTAAGTATTAGTGTCATCTATAATTAAAATCGGATTTTATTGACCATGTACAAAAGTGTTGTAATTACTATTATTCAGTACAGATTTCTGAAGCATCACTGATCCTTGAAGAGCCACATGATGCTTTTCTTTCTCTTTGTTAGTAACCTTGTTTTTGGAGTTTTGGAAGCGGCGCCAGGCAGAACTGGAGTACGAATGGGACACCGTTGAGTTGCAGCAGGAAGAGCAAGCCCGACCAGAATACGAGGCACGGTGCACTCACGTGGTGATCAATGAGATCACTCAGGTAAGTAGGATGTCGTCTGCGTGCAGTTCAATCTATATATTGCTGGGGTTCTCAAACTTGGTTGCACACTGGAATCACCGAGGAGCTTATAAAATGTTGATGCCCAGCTTCTGTCTATGTACACTCATGATGCATTCTGGCACAAAATTTTTTTTAAAGCTTCTTTGGTGATTTTTAATGTACAGCCAAAGTGAAGGAGCACGGTTCAGAATAGTGGACACAGGAGACAACTGTGGTCCTTTCTTTCTTAATAACAGTAAAATGAAAAATACATAAACTCTGAAAGAAATGTATAAAAGATGTATTGATTTGTATCTTTCCATACCAGTAAAAAAAAAAAAAAATAGACACATTGCTTTTCATAGTTGATTCTCAATTTTTCACATGTACCTTCATTATTACAGCCCTCTCTCTCTCTCTCTCTTTTTTTTTTTGAGCCTTTATTGAATTTGATACAATATTGCTTCTGTTTCATGTTTTCGTTTTTTAGCCACAAGACATGTAGGATCTTTGCTCCTTGACCAGGGATTGAACCCACACAGCCTGTATTGGAAGGCAAAGTTAACCACTGGACTGCCAGGGAGGTCCCTACAGCTCACTTTTCATCAGACTAGCTGTCTTGCACTAAGCCTCAGCCACTGCTCCCTCTTCCGGTTGGAATGTGCACAGAACAGTGTGACTGTTATCCTAAAACCGGAGAGTGGATGAAAAGGGGAAACATTTGTTGAGATCCCACTATATTCAGGCCCCATGTTAGGCATTTTGTATAACTAGAAAGGTAAACATGCTGCTTTTATGGTTGCTGCAGAATTTAAAAATAAGACTATCTCTTTGTATAAACATTTCAAAGTCAGTGAAAGATGATTTTTTAAAATCATCTGCATTATTGCTTCTTTCCATCAACATAGAAAATTTAGAGCCAATTGTATTTGCAGTCATCCGTATAAGGACAGTAGGTTTTGAATACGAATAACTCTTGGGAAGAAAATGCTTTTTACCAAGAGCATCTGAAAATGGCTCCAGCTATAGACTTATAAATTGAATCACAGATTTACAGAATGTTGGCACTAAAAGGGTCTGGAGAGAGCAGTTCAACCCCCTCATTTTATAAATGGGAAAAAAGTGAGGTTCAGTTACCCAACAGAAGGTGACAGTTGTATTTTATAATGTAACAGGCTTCAAATAATTTCCATTATGAATAGTTCTCTTGTTTACAATGAAAGACGGGGGTCAAAGCATGTATTTGTGGAAGATTGTACATTCAGAAAAGAAGGCTGAAACTTAGACAAAATCAGATGTGCATAATGTTTTTGAGTACTGAAAAACAAACGGCTATGTTATTGGCAACGTATGAAAAATACTGAGGAAAAGATATTTTAGAAATTTAAACCTACCCATTTTAAATTTAAAATTGCCAGCTAATAAGTTAAATTTCCATTGTAGCATTGCTTGGTAAAAAATTAAAGATGAAGGTTCATTTTTTCCCTTCTTATTCCTCACTTTGCTTTTATTGCAAACACACCCTCCTTTGTATAGAGAGGCCAGCAGTGTTATGGTGAGGCCCTGGGGATAAAACGTATGGAATTCATATCCTAACACAACAACTTACTAGCTGAGTGATATTGGAAATTTGTTAACTTCTCTGTGCCATAGTTTAGCCAGCTGTAAAACAGAAATACAAGAGTTGTTTCCTCATATGATTGTGGTAAGCTGATGAAGTTAAGGAATAGAACCTACTTGGAATAACACCTGGAACAAAGGAAATGCCATGTATATGTTTACAGCTATGATGACATGGTTGATTGGGTCTCTAAAAACAATCTCAGTATATTCATATAAACGATAAAATAGAAATGCTAAAAACTCGAGTTACACTGTATTAATACAAAAGTTCAGTCAGGAAACTTACAATGGATACCTGGTACTTGCAGGTATCTGCGAAACTTTCTGTCCTGCACAGGCTCTTTGCTATCACTGCAGTCACTTCTGAAATCTGAGACAAGCTCAGGAATAGCGTTGTCAGACACCCAGACTGTTGAGCTCAAATCATAGCAGTTAAACAGTATGTTATTCACACTTGCCTTCTCAGAAACTGTTAGTAAAATAAACACTGCACTGGTTTTGTTGTGTGTATGTTTGAAATTGTTAACCAAAAAAAAAACAAAAAACAAAAAACATGCAATTTTGAATAAGGAGGCTGAGTTTGAAAACTAATTTTTTTAAAAAATTAAGCCTAGGCTTTTGAGACCGTGTGTTTTTTAAGAGCACCCAAGAATGCATTTTTCCTGGAAGTCAAATGTTAATTTTGTATCATTGCTGTTTATAGGGGCTAGGATAAGTTAATGATTTTATCTTTATTTTTTATTTTTTTTTATTTATTTTAATTGGAAGCTAATTACTTTACAATATTGTATTGGTTTTGCCATACATCAAAATGAATCCGCCACAGGTGTACACGTGTTCCCCATCCTGAACCCTCCTCCTACCTCCCTCCCCATACCATCCCTCTGGGTCATCCCAGTGCACCAGCCCCAAGCATCCTGTATCATGCATCGAACCTGGACTGGCGATTCGTTTCTCATATGATATTATACATGTTTCAATGCCATTCTCCCAAATCATCCCACCCTCTCCCTCTCCCACAGAGTCCAAAAGACTGTGCTATACATCTGTGTCTCTTTTGCTGTCTCGCATACAGGGTTATCGTTACCATCTTTCTAAATTCCATATATATGCATTAGTATACTGTATTGGTGTTTTTCTTTCTGGCTTACTTCACTCTGTATAATCGGCTCCAGTTTCATCCACCTCATTAGAACTGATTCAAATGTATTCTTTTGAATGGCTGAGTAATACTCCATTGAGTAATACTCCATTGTGTATATGTACCATAGCTTTCTTATCCATTCATCTGCTGATGGACATCTAGGTTGCTTCCATGTCCTGGCTATTATAAACAGTGCTGTGATGAACATTGGAGTACACGTGTCTCTTTCAATTCTGGTTTCCTTGGTGTGTATGCCCAGCAGTGGGATTGCTGGATCATAAGGCAGTTCTATTTCCAGTTTTTTAAGGATTCTCCACACTCACTGTGTGTGTGTATATGTTTATATGTGTATGTATGTGTGTTTATCAACTTTAAATGTACAATATGATAAATTTTGAAACGTGTACATATACAGGAAGGTAACCACCACCACAAACATAAACATAGAGCAATTCTTTTATGCCAAGTGTCCCCTTGTATATTAATAATTTTGGATTCTAGATCCTCCCTGAAATCCTCACCTTGACAAGCACTGATCATTTTTTCCTATAGCCATAGGAAAAAGTGATTTTTCCTATAGTCTTGTTTTTTTGTGGAATTTTTATATAAATGAAAATGACTAGGATATAGTCTTCTGTGTCTAGTTTCTTTTAATTATCACAATCCTTGTGAAATTCACCCAAACTGCTTGGTGTATTCTTAGTTCTCCTTTTACTAAGTAACTTATCATTACATACATATACTACAATTTGTTTATCCTTTGAATAGATTGATGATGGGCAATTGGGATTCTTCTAGTTTGTGTTATTATGAATAAATTTCTGTGAACATTTACATACAAAAAATTAAACCTAGGATACAGCAAACCAATTAGGAGAAAAATGATTTTGTTGAAATCCTTGATTGACTTTTTTTCTTTTTTAATTAGGAAGAAGAGCGTGTTCCCTTTACCACATGGGGAAAGTGTATACGTGTAACCCTCTGTGCCAGTGCTGTCTTTTTCTGGGTAAGAGTCTGCAACGGGTGTTTTTCAGTATCTAATTTTAAATGTTGAGAAAACTGAAAAGTCGAGCTGGAAACTGTGCAGTCTCATAAAAAAGATTGATTCCAGAGAACAATTAAGCCACCACATGGAGTGGCTCTCAAGGTTTCACAGTAACTCCCACTACGCATGGCTCTTCCAGCTTTTTTTTACCTCTATTCTTTAAGTCAGATCCATGGTTCAGGTTTTCCAGTTTCTAATAGAAAGACCAGATGGGAGGCATCAAGTATTCTAAAATTTTCCAAGAGTAGCCTTAATATAAAGATAATAGGAACTATCAAAAATAAAACTTCTAAAAGACATGAAATCTTAAATGATTCTAGATAAAAAGACAGTGCTTCTAAAATATCAGAACTTAAAGTAATTTTGTGTTTATTATTAATAAAATCATATTGTTGCTGTTCAGTCACTAAGTTGTGTCTGACTCTTTGTGACCCCATAGACTGCACCACACCAGGCTTCCCTGTCCTTCACCATCTCCCAGAGTTGCTCAAACTCCTGTCCATTGAGTCAATGATGCCATCTAACCATCTCATTCTCTGTCGCCCTCTTCTCCTACCCTCAGTCTTTCTCAGTATTAGGATCTTTGCCAATGAGTCAACTCTTCCCATCAGGTGGCCAAAGTATTGGAGATTCTGCTTCAACATCAGTCCTTCCAACGAATATTCAGGGTTGATTTCCTTCAGGATTGACTGGTTTGATCTCCTTGAAGTCCAAGGGACTCTGAAGAGTCTTCTCCAGCACCACAGTTCGAAAGCATCAGTTTTATGGCCTTCTTTATGGTCCACCTCTCACATTCATGCATGACTACTGGAGAAACCATATCTGTAACTATATGGACCTTTGTTGGCAGTGTGATGTCTCTGCTTTTTAAATATGCTGTCTAGGTTTATCATAGCTTTTCTTCCAAGGAGTGAGTATCTTTTAATTTCATGGCTGCAGTCACTGTCTGCAGTGATTTTGGAGCCCCCAAAATTAAATCTGTCACAGTTTCCACATTTCCCCATCTATTTGCCACGGAGTGTTGGGACCAGATGCCATGATCTCAGTTTTATGAATGTTGAGTTTTAAGCTAGCTTTTTCACTCTCCTCTTTCACCTTCATCAAGAGGCTCTTTAGTTCTTTGCTTTCTGCCATCAGAGGGGTATCATCTGCATATCTGAGGTTGTTGCTGTTTCTCCTGGCAGTCTTGATTCCAGCTTGTGATTCGTCCAGCCCAGCGTTTTACGTGATGTACTCTGCATATAAGTTAAATAAGTAGAAGGACAATATATAGCCTTGACGTACTCCTTTCCCAATTTTGAATCATTCTGTTGTTTCATGTCCAGATCTAACTATTGCTTCTTGACCTGGAAGTAGGTTTCTCAGGAGACAGGTAAGGTGGTGTGGTATTCTCATCTCTTTAAGAATTTTCCACAGTTCATTGTGATCCACATAGTCAAAGGCTTTAGCCTACTCAGTTAAGCAAAAGTAGATGTTTTTCTGGAATTCTCTTGACTTTTTCTATGATCCAGTGGATGCTGGCAATTTGTTCTCTGGTTCCTATTACTTTTCTAAATTCAGCTTGTACATCTGGAAGTTCTTGGTTCACTTATTGCTAAAGCCTAGCTTGAAGGATTTTGAGCATTTCCTTGCTAACATGTGAAATTGGTGCAATTGTGCAATAGTTTGAACATTCTTTGGCATTGCCTTTCTTTGGGATTGGAATGAAAGCTGACCTTTTCCAGTCCTGTGGCCACTGCTGAGTTTTCCAAATTTTCTGGCATATGGAGTGCAGTACTTTCACAGCATCATCTTTTAGGATTTTAAATAGCTCAGCTGGAATTCCATCACCTCCAAAAGCTTTGTTTGTAGTGATGCTTCCTAAGGCCCACTTGACTTCACATTCCAGGATGTCTGGCTCTAGGTGAGTGACCACACCGTCATGGTTATCCAGGTCATTGAGACCTTTTTTGCACAGTTCATCTGTGTATTCTTGCTACCTCTTCGCAGTCTCTTCTGCTTCTGTTAGGTCCTTGCTGTTTCTGTCCATCTTTTGGGGGCTTATTATTAATAAAATCATATTAGTAACATAATGAGTTTTATTAGCTCAAGAGACTTACCTGCTGGCTCAGCAGTAAAGAATCTGCCTGCAATTCAGAAGGCACAGGAGACACAGGTTCAATCCCTGGGTGGGGAAGACTCCCTGGAGAAGAAAATGGCAACCCATTCCAGTATTCTTGCCTGGAAAATTCCATGAACAGAAGAGCCTGGCAAGCTACCATCCATGGGGTCACAAAGAATCAGACACAACTGAGCACATGGTACAACATTAGCTTAAGGATAACCAGGTTAGAGAATAGGACATGAAGCCCAGATATGAGCTCAATAATAATTTAACATATGAAAAGGAAGGCATTACAAATCAGGGAGATCAGTAAAGATTATTCAGTAAGTGGCAATGAAACAATTGTTAGCTATTTGGGAAAAAAAGAAAGGAAAGATTGAAATCATACTCTAAACCACATTCTGTGATAAATTCCAGAAAAGAAACATTAAAAAGGTAACATCATAAAAAATTAGAAGTAAATATTGATATCAGTTCAGTTCAGTCGCTCAGTCGTTATATACAATTTCTAGATGTGGAAGAAGTTTCAGAGGAAAGTATTTCCCAGTTTCTATGCATCAAAAGCACCCTAAATTTAAACAGAACATCCAGAGGAAATATTTGTCAACAAATAGGACAAAGGGCTAGTTCCTTCAATACGTAAAGACTTCAGAGCACTTCTAAGATAACACCAAAAATCTCGGGAGTTAAGAATGCAGAGGAGATGAATATGCATTCAGAAAGGAAAAAGATCCAATGGCAGATGTCAAGCCTCAGTGGTAATTCAATCAACGCACATGAAAATGAAATACAGTTTTTCACCTCTCAGATGATAAGACTCTAAGGATGAAGTGCCAAGTGAGCATCTACTCTCATACCTAGACTACTGGATTTATACACTGCTCTAGCCTTCTTAGGAAGCAGTTTGGCAGTACATATCAAAAGTCAAAAATATTCTTATGCTTTAATCTACTAATTCAGCTTTTAAAAACTTTTAATCAGGAAGTATTTCAAAATGATAAAAATCAGCATGGATTTACTCAGACATTTTTATATATATTTCATGTACATATATAAATATTATATATACATATATAAAATCTCTGCCAAAAATGTCCTCCTTCCACCTTGTATACAGTAGAATATTGGACAGCCATGAAAAAGTATGTCCACAAAAATACTTTATGACCTTTAAAAATGTTAAGATTATGATGGGCTTAGGAACAAAGTTAATATGTAAAATAACTTTTAGATGCAAAGAGTACATAGTTCTGAAGGAATTAGGCCTACATATAGATGCATTCTTTCCTATTTTTATCTTTTATTCATTTTGATATTTGGAGTCTTTCAATTGTAGGTGACAGAAGATCAGTCTCCGGTTGGTTTAAACAATAATCAAAAAATGGGAATGGGTGAGATTTCTTGGTTCTTATAACTGAAAAATCTCATGTCTGAGGTGTGACTTCAGTCAAGGGTATTGTAGCCCAGATGATGTCAAGGCTGGTTGTGTTCTGACTTCAGTCTGTGTCCAGTGGCGTCCCAGTATAGTGCTTCTAGGCATCCCTCAAGGGCACACGATGGCTGCAGTCTTCAGATCTCACGTCACATCCAAGCCAATAAAGGTCTACTTAACAGTTTCCCATGTTGACAGAGGAAGCTCATCTATCATGTGGGTACTAGCATTATGTCCTCACATCTCGGTGGCTCTTAGTAGGTTATTTGCCAATCCTTGAATCAGGTGCTGAGCCAATAGGATGAGACACTTATCTCAAACCAATTGGGATCTACGTGTGGAGCCCAGGGAGGGTGGGCAGTAGAGCCCAAACCACTAGAATAAAAAAAGAGAGGAGGTTATTTACCCTAAAACAAAACTAGGTGCTTTTCTAAGACAGGGAACAGATCCCAGGCAGCAGAAGCAACCAGTGTCCAGTGTCCACAATCAGGGTACTTTCCAATTTGCTCTAAAAACATACATTAAAGTCATGATCAGAAAAAATGAAATGTAAGAAACTGGAAGAAGGATGAAAAGTTTCCCTGTCTCTTTAAGAAGTATTGAACCCATTAAGTGCTCTAAAGAAAAATGGAAACATGTCAAGGTTGTAAAAGTTCTGAAATGAATTAGAATTCAACCATGTAGGAGGCAGTGCCATATAGAATTTCCTGTTTCTTGGACTTGAGAATCTCAGTTCTCTCACTAGTTGCTTAATTGGGAGCTTATTGCTTCATCTCTTTGTGGCTCTATTTCCTCATCTGTAAAAAGAAATACAATACTACCTACCTCACAGGACAGTTGTGAGGATTTTAAAAAATATGTGGATGCTGAAGCAATAGTAAGCATTTAAAGAATCTCAACTATTAATGATTACTGAATTTTAAAAATTACTAGCAGACTTAAAAAAAACTATTTCAGTGAGTGGCCTGTGTGTGTTGTACATTTCTCTCAGCCTTAACTAATTTTCACACATACACGCACAGTATTATTTCCTTTCACAAGTGTGAAGCCTTAACTGTGAAGAAAAGGAGATAATGAGAGAGTTTAGAGCAGGAAGTAGAATGCTTTACCCACAAACTGATGGCTTCAAAAGTAAGGAAAACATCTTTTTAACTCTTTGGGCCACCATAATCATAGCTAAACTTTAGATAGTGCTTTTCATGTGCCTGGGCTTAATGCTCTGTTTTTACCTGTAGTAACTCACTGAAGCCTCACAATAATCCTATCGATTAGTTGCTGTTATTATCCCCCCATTATATGGGTGAGGAAATTGAATGCCCCAAAGGCTAAATAATTTGCACTAGGCGGAGGAGCTGGGATTTGAACTCTGGAGTGCGGCCAGGCTGGTGATCGCTCCCTCTAATGCCCCCAAATGGTAGAAACCAGCTCCCCTCTGTGACTGTAAACAACATAATTTGCTTGGCCCCGTAATTCACATTCACTGTAGCTTTCTCTATCATGGCAGTCATCACAGGCCATCAGAGACACTGAATACATGCTTCCGGAATGTGTCCAAGAAGGTAGATTCAAAGGAATGCAGTTTAAAAATGGAACCTTCAGCGTGCCCCGTTCAGAGGCCAGAGAAAACCCACCTAGTGAGGAAGTGTCTGCTGTGTTTGACACCCCCACTGATCCTGGGTCTGTGCAGTCAAACTACAATGGATTAGGGAAATGAATCTTGTGCAGGTGCAGGTATAAATAACTGCCGGTTTAAGATCTCAAGATCCAAGTATAAAACGCGTGTGAAGCGTTTGTCAGCAGAGAGCTGCCTGCTGCCGTTTCCGGTAGTGACCTCGGGGCACCTCTGCAGCTTCACTGCTTCTCCTCAGGGTTTCCTCAGCTGTGGGGATGAAGACAGCAACCAGCACCTGCTCACCCACCCCCTCGAGTCAGTGAGAGGTTCTCTGTTGGAAGGAAACATATCCTTTTCTTGGGCTATGCTGTCCTGTGCTTAGTTTCTCCATAGTGTCTGGTTCTTTGCAACCCCCATGGACTGCAGCCCACCAGGCTCCTCTGTTCATGGGGATTCTCCAGGCAAGAATACTGGAGTGGGTTGCCATGGACTACAACTAAGCAAAAACCGCTCATTTATAACCTAAGTAATTCCATACCTAGAAGGGATATTTTCACTGGTTCTGCAATCACAGATTTTTTTTTCTTCTACCAGAACATGCTACCACTCCATTTTGAAGATACTGTAAAGACTCTCCCTATTTCTCTCTTTTTGTTAGGGCTTCTTATTTTAGAACTGTTTCAGGTTTACAGGAAAAGTCACAGAAAGTACAGAGTTCCCACAGACCCTCCTTCCCTGCTCACAGCGGCTCCTGCTGTTAGCATCACCCGTTAGTGGGTGTGCCAATTCTTTTGACTTACTATCATTGCTTCTGCTTTCTTTGAAATTTAACATTCTGATTTTCACCCCTCTTGTGGCACTTATGTGAGATTTACATCACTTTGCAACACATGTTGTCCATTTCAGCATGGGGCCGGTTTTTAAGTGTAAAAGTGTAATTATTGACGAGTCTCACACTGATGTGTTAATATATTGTGTTTTCAGATCCTGTTGATCATTGCTTCCGTTATTGGGATCATTGTCTACAGGCTCTCAGTGTTCGTTATATTTTCTGTAAACCTTCGCAAGATCTCTAATGGAACAGACCCAATCCAGAAGTATGTAACTCCACAGATGGCCACATCCATCACTGCTTCCCTCATCAGCTTTATCATCATCATGATTCTGAACACTATATATGAGAAAGTGGCAATCATGATTACTAACTTTGGTAAGGTCCTGCTATATATCTATAACATGGGTCTTTTCTAAGCCATTTTAGAACCAAGTAAAAACAGGGACTGTATATTTTAGGCATTCCAATTACGGTATGTTACAATTTTTAGAAAATTTCAAGTGTAAACATATTTTATCCAGCCTGTCCAAGAAATGAATTATCTCCAGGTTTGCATTAGTAAAAGGGACAAAGCAAAGACAGTCATTATGATGTCCAAGCTCTGTGTAAACAGATCAGTGCTGAATAATATTTTCAATTACATTGTATTATGTACCCTATTGTTGAAAGTAAATAGTCTCTTTATTGCAAATAAGTGGAAGAGGGTCATAATGCCAGTGGTAAATCTGTTCCCGCATTGCCGAGAGGACAAACCGTTAGATTGTTATGTGTCTTCCCCCCACGCTGTTCATATTAATATAGCTCCACTCTCATCAGCTCTGGCGATTGTTGTAAATGTTTCTTCTTTCTGGCTTGTATCCCAGGCAGCTGCTTAGTAGCCAGAGTTAAGTGCTTCCTACACACTGCATGTGGCTGGGTCGTTCTCCAAAATGTTATGTTCAGTGGTCATCTTCTGAAAATGATAAGACTGATTTAAATTCTAAACTCAGAGGACAACCCATTTTGTCTTCCCCCAAATGCTTCCAGCAAACTTTCCCTTTCCAACAGACCTACCTTATTGCAGTTCAGGAAGACAAGAGAATGTCATTCAGCATACTGTTCAACATTAATTTTCTGTCTTACACTGAAAAAGGATAGTGCTTGCCTATTTGATATCATTGTGGTTATAAATTTTAAGGAACAGTTGACTACTTTTCTGCCCTTTGGGATATTGTTTCTCCTAGGGGGGAAACTCAACAATGTGTAAACTTGGAATTAACATTGTAGCTACATTAAGAAATTCAGAACAGCTGAAATGGAAACTGAATTGTATTTTTTTAATCATGTTAACTCATGTATCAGTATGATTTTGATTAGGGTCTCAAAGCTGTTAGCAATTTTAAAATCTTAACATTTCTTTTAACTACAGAACTCCCAAGGACCCAGACTGATTATGAGAACAGCTTAACCATGAAGATGTTCTTATTCCAGTTTGTCAACTACTACTCTTCGTGTTTCTACATCGCATTCTTTAAGGGCAAATTTGTGGGTTATCCAGGAGATCCAGTTTATTGGCTGGGAAAATACAGAAATGAAGAGGTGTGAATATAGAGTTATGTTCTCTTGGCAATTTAAGCTGTTGCGTGTTTTCTCTTAGTTGCCCAATGAAAAGTATATTCTTTACATTTTCATTGTATATTCCTTACAATCTTTTTTAGCCTAAACTAGAATTTTAGAAAAATAAATAAAATTAATGACTATTTCATGTTAGATCCATCTAAAATTTAAATGGGACTCTTTAATATTTCAGTGTGACCCAGGTGGGTGTCTACTTGAACTGACAACGCAGCTGATAATCATCATGGGAGGAAAAGCAATCTGGAATAACATACAAGAAGTGTTACTTCCGTGAGTACCGAGTTGTGTAATCTTGAGGATAGAACGGCCCACCCATCACACTCACTTCCCTGCATGTCCACATTGCTGCATGCCCACCTCTAACGTGGAGGAGACTCTCTGCTTATTATCCAGCCAACAGTGTGCACGTATTCAGTGTTTAATAATGATATTTTAAAACCTTTCTATTAAACATAAATCCCCATCTGCTATAGTTTCTGCCTAATAGCCCATCCTTGGGGGCTGATGGATCATAGCCCTCTGAGAGATGGCCCTTGTTGGAGCTTCAGACTATGTTTTTTCACAGCTTGTTACAACTTTCTCCACCTTTTATACATGCATTTAAAAATCAGTAATAATAATTTGTTGAGTTCTAAGTATGTGCCAGTCAGTGTATTAAGTGCTTTATATACTCTCTCATTTAATCATGCAAACAATGCTTATTTTTATTTCCCTTCTGCAGGTAAAGAATCTATGTCTTAATTAGGTTAAATGATTTGCCCGAGTTCACACAGCCAATAAGAGGCTACTGTGGGTTCAAGTGTAAAACCCCATGGCTCCAAATCCATGTGCTTTTAAGAACAGAGGTTCATTTATGGTCCTAAAGCACCATGCTATGTAGCAGTTTAGGAGACAGTTGTCAAAAATAACTACAAAGGTTTTGACTTACAGTTCTTTTCCTGGAAATGAGAACAGATGTTAGCTAAGGTCACTCTGTTTTTTTTCAATGAAACCCAATCCCATATCAGAGTGGACAATTCCAATGCCATCTGCAATTTCTACATATTTCAGCTTACTGTCTTAGCATTCTATTGCTGCTTTAACAAATATCCCCACAGTTAATGATTATTGGAAGAAAATGAGGGGGGAGCCCCACAAAATAATAAATTGAATATTAATATCCTGTGGGTCCTGAAACTCAGAAGTCTGCAGAGGTCTCACTGGGCTAACATCAAGGTGCTGGCAGGGCTGCTTCCTCCAGGCTCTAGGGTAATCTGTATCTTTGCCTTTTCCAGCTCCTAGAGGCTACTTGCATCCCTTGACCTAGGACTTCTTTTCTCCATCTCACAGCCAGCAAGGTTGCCTGTCTTTGACTCTTTTCTGTGGTTACACCTCCCTCCCACACCCCTCTCTACCTTCTCTTCTGCCTCCATCTTGCACTTTTAATGACCCTTTGAGTACACTGGGCCCCCCTGGATAATCAAGTCTTGTCTCTCATAGAGTCAGCTGATTAGCACCCTTACCTGCATCTGCACCCATAATTTTCATATGTTCTGGGGATTAGGATTTGGACATCTTTGGGAAGACTATTTTCCTGCCTGCCACACTACCCTTTTCAAGATGATTTCTGGCTCTGAGTTTCTGTTGTCACAAAACTGTTGATCCCTCTCTTGTCTTGCTCCCACATCGGTACTGTGCTCTTGCCAGCCTGAATGCTGAATGCAACCTTCTCAACGTCCTCCAAAACCACTCACACGAGCAGGCCTTATTGATGTTTGGGGCGTGGAGGAGAAACTTAGGCAACTTGACTCTCGAAATGCAAACTCCATCTCTTTAGTCTTTCATCCCACTGTACTACTTAGGATCTTGCTGTTGCTGTTTACTTATTACCGTTCTCTGTAGGCTCCAGAATACGAACATTCTGCCCTGTCTTCCTGCCACCACACCCAGCTTCCTTCTCATCTTTTCTTCTCCCTCTCCTAACCTTTCTTCTCTCTCCCTCATTACCAAGTTTCTGTTTATTCTCTTTGTAGAGCAGTTAATTTCTTGACTTTTTTTTTTTTCTTTTCTGTTTTTGAAGAGCAAAACCTTTTGGGTTTCAGCATGTCCTTCCACATTTCTTCACTGGAGCTTTATCTTCTATCTTCAGTGTGAATTATCAGGGTCTGTCTGTAAATAAGGACATCCTCTTTTCTCCAGTTCCATCCATCCCCCTCAAAAACAGATTCTGATCTTAGCTGTGAAATGAATACTTTTTTGCCCTACTGTGCAGTAGACAATCCTTACCTTGGGCTCACAGTTAGATTTTTTCCAGATGAGTAAAAGTAGGTTGTGTGCAAATAATACTATGTTTCCATATGAAAATGAATGTATCAAATAGAGGAAAAGCTTAACTCAGATTACCAAAAAAAAAAAAAAAAGCATTTTCTGAAGGAAATAGGTTAGTTACCTAACACTGAGTGTTAGTGAATAATTCATCAGTGAGCTACTTTCTGATTTAAACAATCAAGGAGAAGGGTATATTTCCTAAACCAGTACTGAGAAATTCATACAAAATGGAATTTGTTCATGTGAAATAGTTAAAAATAAAGGATACATTATAGTATCAGTGGTTTGTCTATACCTTCACTTTAAGGAAACAGATTTTTGTAAATTCTTGTGAGCTGAACTTTGCCTTCAAGTATTTTTATTACTCACCTAGAATATTTAGGTAATGTGTTTTGAATTCTGTTTCCCTTCTCTGAAAACTGGGAGTGCTAAACGTTAGGCAAGTTCGGGACTTCCCTGGTGGTCCAGTGGCTGAGAGTCCATGCATCCAGTACAGGGGGCCAGGGTTTATCCTCAGTCAGGGAGCTAAATCCCACACGCTGCCACAAAGGTCCTGAATGACACAGTGAAGATCAAAGATCCCGTGTGCTGCAACTAGTACCAAGCATAGCCAAATAAATAGATGACTTTTTTTAAAAATTAGGCCATTTAGAGAATAGCTTCTGCTCTTTATAAAGGTGCCAGTTTCCTTCCTTCCTTTTTCATACAACATTCTAACATAGATATATCAGTTTCTTTTGCTATCAGAACTACACCTATTCCAAAAACACATAGAAAGGAGAAAGAAAATTTATAAAAGTTAGTGGCTATTTTCACACCATTTAAATATGTCAAAAGGAACATGCATACTTAGTTGCTTAGTCATGTCCAACTCTTTACAACCCCACGTACTGCAGCCTGCCAGGCTCCTCTGTCCATGGGGATTCTCTAGGCAAGAATACTGGAGTGGGCTGCCATGCCCTCCTCCAGGGGATCTTCCTCACCCAGGGATCGAACCCACATCTCTTCTGTGTCTCCTGCATTGCCGGCAGATTCTTTACTGTCTGAGTGACCCATGAAATGAATTTCACCATAAACCTACCTGCTTCCACCCTCAGCTCCACTTGGGGTCCTTGCCTAGGGTTCTCAGAAGCAGATCTAGCTCCCTTTAGGGGGCTGGGGAGATCGCTCTAGCACATGCATGAGCATGTGGCATTTAGTAGGTCCTCAGTAGAGCCAGCTGAGTGAATGAGTGACTCATGTGCTTCAAATACAAACGTCAGTAAATTAATGGAATTGTTCACTGGACCCAGAGAACAAGCCTAGAGCCCTTTGGCCTTCCCAGCCTCACTTCCTTTTTTGATAATTGTAGCATTCCTGGGAGTTTTATTCTGCACTTGACAAAAAACTAGTACAGTTCCTGCATTAAGCTACTAACTCTGAAGAAATTTTATGATAAAATGTTAAAAAAAAAACAGAGTTAAACATCCAAAACGCCTTAGCATTGTCCTTTGGTGTTTAGATAATGGATGGCTGTAATTCTCTTCCTTTATATGTTTTCTGTATTTTCCACAGTGAACACTCACTATTTAGATAATAAGAAAAAGCAGACTTTTTACAAGAGGAAATATCTCTTGTCAACATATAATTTGACTAGAGAATGAATGAGAGACATACAATAAGAGAATCCTAAGTACGGGTATTCTTCACTCTACACGCTCAGCCTTAAAATTCAGGAACAGTAAACTCAGGAGTCAAATAGATTCAGATAGTGAAGGATGCTTGTATTCAAAATTAGCAAGTGGAAATATCCTACACAGAAATGGTGATGATCTATAATATATGGATAAAATGTGGTAATAAAGAGACAAAGACAAAATGAGGTGTAAAGTGTTTCATACCACACTTTACATGTAGTAAATACTCAATAAAGGGCAATTTTTTTTATGATAGTGTTTGACTAATATGCATGGTCCATTCCTAAGAAAATTACTTTGTAACCCACGCTTAGAGGAAGAATCTTTTTCCCCAGCCTTGACCAGGGGAAGAAGCATCCAGTGTGTCTATACTTTTTTCAAGTTTTATAGGTGATTCTCATGGGCAATTAAATTGATATTCCTGTACTAGAATCATAACCCAATAGAAAAACTCAAAAGACCACGAACAATAACAGATGGAGTTCAAACCAAGATTTCCTGCTACAGATGAGCCATTCAACTCAGACTGAGCACGAGGCTCAGAGTATGAAGCTCAGAAAAGCAGGCTAGTCGGGACTTCTGATTTGACCTAATAGGATTGGTGGTGGGAGGCAATACAGTACAAGGAACAAGCGCCAGATGAGTCAGTCATGCAAGTGGCTGCCAGGACAGAAGTTTCATCCTGAATCCAAGTCATGATGGATTTGGGTCCCTGACCGTGAAAGACCGTTTTCTCTGGAGCCTGGAGAGGATTTCGCGAGAGGCTGAGGCTGAAAGTGTGAGGGCAGAGCAAAAACTAAACCAGTAGAACCCAGTGATCTTGAGTTTGGGTGTCACGAAGGGAGATGGATGTGTGTGGTCTTTGTTGCCACGTGTACCACAAGGGCCCTTGGAATGTCTGAAGAACGGTGCATTCCCGGCCAAACCTCAGACTTGATTACAGAGCTCCGGGTTGCGGCCTCGGAAGTAACACCAGCAACAAGTGCTCCACGTCATTCTTGTAAGTGCTGAAGTGAGATGCAAGCCAAGACTCTAAATAACTTCGCTCTCATTTACTGTTGGCCTCAGCCAATTAGCCTCTGTTCGTCAAAAGAAAATCTCACACAGGGGGTTTTGATGTGTTAGGAAGTTTGCTAAATCCTCATCTGTTCTGAGTCATTTCATTCTGACAACAACCCTGGGCAGTGTAGGTTTTATCACCCCATTTTATGTAAACTTGACTAACGTTATAACGAATAAGAAGTGTGGATTCAGATACAGGGATATGTCTGAATCCATATCCCCTCCACTTCCACAGCCTCCTGCTCTTCCCCTAATGTCAAAGAAGAAAGAAGTAGGGAAAGATTGTGAAGCCAACGGCACCGTTGCTTGTAGAGAAATCTCCCCTTAGCAAGCCTGGGGAAGTGTCAGTGAGCAGTTAACACTGAGATCAGGAGCACTGGGAAACCCAGCATGGTCAGCTATTTGTAATTCACATCTTACACTCTGTGTGGGTGCGTGGGTATGTGTGTACATACAGGTGTTCACGTGCAACACATACAGTGGTCTTTACAGTGAAGTCCTTATAAATGTGCTGTGTAATCAGCCAGAGCTTAACCAGATGCTACGTTTTTTGCTGTTGTGGTGCATCTTCTGATGAACTCGACAAGTAAACCACAAGCCAGCTGTTATTTCAGGGGACAACAGCCCTATAAGCTAGAGCTGCACACCTTGTTTCAATGCCAACTGTTTCCAATTTCTTTTCAAGAGAAATTGCCATTAAAAGGGGTAGAGGGGGTGGGGCATTCAGCTGGCCCAGAATCTTCTGAGAAAGAAAAACACATACCCAAGAGGAAACACAGGACTGCTCTGCGGGGCAGCTTCCAGCACTGGGCCAGGATTCCTCCAAGCTCTGCACTGACTTTGAGGAAATATGTCACATCTTTGGTCTTTAATTTGTTCAGCTGAAAATAGGGCCTTGGATCTGTCTTATCCAAAGTCAAAGGATGTCACTTTTCTGCACAGTGCCCTCAATGATTCCCCACTTCCTTCAGTGTAAAATAATGCCCAAAACCTCACTGTGGTCTCTTAGGCTCCAACCCCCACAATCAACAGACTGACTTTTCTCTTTGCCCTGGACCACATGGGCCTCCAGACTTACCTGGCTCAGCAGGTAAATAATCTGCCTGCTACACAAGAGTCGCAGGTTTGATCCCTGGATCAGGAAGATCCCCTGAAGGAGGGCACGGCAACCCACTCCAGTATTTTGCCAGGCAAAGAGTCAGAAGTGACTGAGCACACACGCACTCTGGCCTCTATGCCTTGTTTATTTTCTCTGGTAATTTTCAGTCTGCAAAGATCACTTTGGATAAGAGCAGGAAAATGGTGGGGGCAGGGGGCGGAGCTAAAGTTAATCAAATGGGGAAAAGTATTTTGAAAAAACTAAAATGCCCACATGAATAGAAGGTAGGAGGACAAATCATAGTTACAGTTGAGATAAAACCAGGTATGTAGTCAATATTATTCTTCAAAATATTTTGGGATAGAGAGGCAGAAATAAAAATAAATTTAGCATGAAAACAAGAAATTGAATTCTTGGAAAGATGATGTGTTCAGCTCAAAATGTCAGTAATACTTTTATGCTCTTGGTCTGACAGTATTCTGACTGATAATTTGATCTTTTTGGCAGCTGGGTCATGAACGTGTTTGGACGGTGTCGCACCGTTTCAGGAGCAGAAAAGAGAACCCCACGATGGGAACAAGACTACCATCTGCAGCCCATGGGCAAACTGGGGTTATTTTATGAATATCTTGAAATGAGTAAGTCACTAGTGAAATTTGGGGTTGCATGAAATATATTGGAGCATGCTTTGGATCCCCAAAGCATCGATTATAGAGCCAAATTATTATCTAGCCTATTGAAATGGAGTCCATTTTTCTCCACTAGGTAAAATACCATCAGGCTTTCAAATACAGTGACTGTGTGTATCTTTGTCAATATTTGTGTTACACAAAGCTGAAAATGTATTACACAGTGATGAAATGGAATATTCATTGAGGTACATCTTCACCATTAATTCTGAGGATACTTAGGCTGTTGTCTAAAGATGAACTCAGAGCTATTATTAGCTGTGACTCAGCCCTGGCTGGAGTTCATGCAGCACAGCTGTTGGCTGATTCCTTCTGAACAGACTCGTGTGAGCAAGCCTGTGCAAGTAGCCCATGGGAACAAGGGTCACAGGGTCCCCCCAACCCCCTCCACATCTCACACTTGCCTTTGACATTGTATCTATTGCTTCTGGTTGGTGGTTTCTGCCTAATTCCTTGAGTGACCTCATGGCAAATCACTGGCTTGAATTTGAAACTGTTTTGCTGGTCTGGAATTAAGATTTAATACAGGCTCCCTCCTTCTTGGATGTCTCTGTCTGTTTCTGTAGTATTTGCTTAGGCTCTCTTTCTCTTCACTTGAACTTGATTTTAAGCTGTCGGTTGCCTTTAAATGAATGCATCTCAAAATAGATTTCCATTGGAAACACCATCTTTTCTATTATGCATGACACACTTTTATCTAATAGAAGGCTAACAATGGACATGTTTTGTATCTGTGCCCTTTCAGCTCACCATTGCATTGAATTACAGTTTTTTAAGCTTAGGGAAACAGGAAAGGATTTTGACAGGTTTTGCATTTATGCATGCGGGTTTGTGTATTTGCAGAGACACCCCTTTGTGGTTCCTTTATAAGTCTGCATATAGAGGGAAGTTTTTATTAAGTCACATTCTATATATAAAATAATTGCTTTTAAAAATATACATTATATGTGGAAACGCATCTGCTTCTGAATGGTTCCTCTTGTAGTTTCTTTAGTCAACAATGCTTTGCAGCAAGAAGTCTGATTTGAATTTCATTTCTGCTTTTGTTATGTTTCATGACCAGGTTCAATTAAGGGTGTAGCCGCAGTCCATAATGTAGACGCTATCTTTCTTTATTCTGTTTATTTTCAAAAGGACTACAAGACAATTATCTGTATTCCAAAATGAGTCATAATTGTAAATATTTCTTACTGGAGTCATTATCAGCATTAATAACAACAATATTATGGGGCAGAATACCATTTGTTATTTTAACACCAAAAAAACTTGGAAAAAAATTATTTTTCTGTAGTTAGTCAAATAAATGGTATAGAAAGCAAAAGTTATATGGTCATGCTTTGGGGAGAAATTGATAGGACTTTTAGAATTTCATAGTCTCATTAAAATAATTACCAGCTAAATAACTTGGCCTCTCAAGGATGGACTTAGACATTATCATACCAAGTGAAGTAAGTCAGAGAAAGACAAATATATCACTTATATGTGAAATCTAAAGAGATGATACAGTGAACTTATTTATAAAACAGAAACAGACTCATAGACATAGAAAAGAAACTTATGGTTACCAAAGGAGGAAAGGGAAAGGGATACATTAGGAGTTTGGGATTAACAGATACATACTACTTTATATAAAATAAACAACAAGGTTTTGCTGTTTTCATGCAGGAAACTATATTAAAAAATAATAAAGATAATAATTCAGCCTCACCCGCCTGCATGAGACAGGATGAAATAACAGTGGTTATAGAGAGATTTTTAAATTTTTTTTCTTTCCCATTATGATTTATTACAGGATATTGAATATAGTTCCCTGTGCTATACAGTAGGACTTTGTCATTTATCTATTTTATATACAGTAGTTATCTGCTAATCTCAAACTCCTAATTTATCCCTCCCCCAATTTTTTTTAGATTTATTAAATTGTTTTCCTATTATTCACATAATTTCTAATGAATTAGAAAAGTAATCAGTTTCCAAGCATAGGCAGTCTGTTATTCTGTATTCGGAACCAGAGTGAAATCTATGTTTTGTTCTTTGGGTTTATGGGAGATAGAATTTCCACATGCCTTTTGAATTATTTTTGTTGCTCTAAAGTTAACACAGAGTGCCTGTGGTGGTGAGCTCATCCCCACAGTTTACTCATTAATGATAGCACCATCTACCTTTTTAGCTGCTGAAGGGGACCGTCTTCTGACAGACAACCCTGGAGGCCTCCCCTCATGCTTGGTTAGGACTCGCGACCAGCTACCAGCTCTGGTCCCCATGAAGGGAACTAGAACTCCCCTCTGCCTGGACAAACTTTTCCCTTTTCTACCTGAAAAGATTCCTCCCGAGCCTCAGCAGGAGCCATCAACTTTTCAAACAGATTTCCTGCTCTCTTCTCTGGGCATCAGTAGCACTTGACTCTTGTCCTGACGGTATGTGGTTGTGTGCATGCTTCTCTCCCAAGCTGGACTGATCCTGTTGGAAGTAGCACTCGGGCCTCTGCATCTTCCAGTCCTCACCTGGAGCACTGCTGCCTGGACCCTCATGAATATTTATTTAAGTGACTTGAGCTTGGAGTTCAACACACACAAATACAGCTGTTAACTGGGTGAATAGTAGCATTGCCCCAGCAGCCCCCACCAGATTCTGTATGGCCTATGTTTTTTTTTAGTGAAATTCTTTTATTTTGATAGTGAATTCCCCGCCATCCTTTGAGATGATTAGAGTAATTCTCGGTTGTTATCCAAAATTGCTTCCCTAAGTATATGGTCCTGACTTCTGAGAACTCAGACACAGGACATAGGTGAAAGAATTGTCTGTCAGATTTAAAATCTAAAAGCCATAGGGTACCGTTTTGTACTTAGAACACTATACAGCATAAACACCAGTCTCTTGATTCCTTAGTGGTGCCTTCCCAGTGTGCAGGTGCAATAAATGAAATGCAGGGACGTGATGAAGTGGGCTCTGCTCGTCTCTGGTACTGCCTCTTCCATCCTTGCATGTTCACTTGATCTTACCTTCATGAATTATTTTCTCCATTTAATTTACTGTAATTAATATCACTGGTTCTTCAACATCTCCTTGTACCTACTCCTTTCTTTCCCTCTACAGTGCAACACCCACCCAGGCATCCCCTACACTCTCCAGAGCCAGGCCTGTCTTCCCCCACTCCCCCGTCTCTGCTCTGTTTCTGCCTACCACCTGCCCTGATGCTTCCTCATCTTTGCAGGATAAACGTTCCAAAATGGAACCTATTTGTAGGCCTCTCATCTCTTAATCACTTATTCATTCATTCATCCATCCATCCATCTCACAAACATTGAGCAACTGCTGTGCCAAACCCTGGATCAGTTGCTGGGGATACCAAGCCAAGTAAAACTTGGTGTCTGGCCTCCCAGGGCCAAGCGAGGGATAGCAAGTGCTTGGTGGGTTGCTAAGCAGGTGAGCACATATCAGACTTCTAGAACAGGTGATAAACTAGATTTTGGAAGGGTGATTGGAAGGTAGCTATCAAAAGTGTGATAGAGAGAATGGACATTTCATGCAGAGAGATGGAGGCAGTCACAGGTACAAAGACACGAAACAGCTTGGCCAGTTCAGAGAACGGCAAGTAAACAAGGTATGGCTAGAACAAAGGAGCCATAGAAATATCAGGTGGAAGTATCAGGTGAGCAAGGGCTGTACCCTCATGGGTCTTGTGTGCTTAGCCAGGACACCTGAACTTATCCTTAAAGAAATACGGACACTTTGGAATATTTGTAAGCAAGAAAATTGCATAATGTGTATGTGAAGAAGATCCAATTATTCTGGCAGCAGAATGAAAGATAATATTTTATGTTGTGCCCATATTTGGTGGGAAGAGGATATATAAGGGGGCCACACCATAACCTGACAAAAGCACCTAAGTGGAGTCTATGGGCTTAGGTGAAGGAGACAGATTTGATAGGTGTTACAGAGATGACTAGTGTGGCAGGTGAGGAATAGAACTGTTGAGATAACTTCCAGGAGAGTGAATACAAGTCCCCTGGATGGAATACAAGGAGAGGAGCTGGTTTTGAGGAAACGGTTCTAAGTTGGATATTTTGACCGTGAGGTGTCTATGAGACATCAGAGAGGTGAGGTCCATTATTAAGTTGGATTCACCAGTCAGGAGCTAAGACAAGCTATTGCTGAGGCCATTGGGATGATTCAGGCCTGCCAAGTGGAGAGTGGAGGCCCTGGAGAAAGGGGGCATTTAAAGGGTAAAGTGTGGGAAAGAAATCCACGAAGAGAAGAACAGCAGAACAGTTGGGAGAAAACTGGCGGAGACTTGTGTGAACAAAGAGACATCTATAACCTTACTTGAGAGGGATATGAACATTGACTAAAAGGAGCATAATGAAAATGGACAGGGAGGAAAAAAACAAGAGCTCAAGGCCCCATAATTGCTAGGACTATGGGGAAAAATATAAGAAGCACTATAGTTAGTCTTTAAAAATATGTGTTGTGGGAGGAGGGGTACAAAAGGGAGGGGGCAAATGTATACCTACGGCCGATGCGTGTTGATGTATGGCAAAAAGCCATCACAATATTGTAATTATCCAGCAGTTAAAAGTAAAATGTGTGTGTGTGTGTGTACGTATGTATATATGTACACACACACTTCTACCTTGGTTTTTAAAAATTATTTAAGTAGACAAAAATCAACAGGGAAAAACATTCCACAGAGAAGAAAATATTTGGCCATGTCAACAGCTGCGTGGGGTGGGAGAGAACTGCCTAGTAATCATAAACAAGGACTGAATTGTACATTGGCTTTGGCGTGTGCAGCCACCAACAGAGTGAGCAAGACGAGTCTCAGTGCCATGGTGAGGGCCGCAGAAGACGTAGAGCTTGGAATGGCAGAGAAGTAATCAATGTTGGGACTTCTTCAAGAAACGTGACTTATAAATAAAAAAGAAAGCATATCAGAGGGCAGTTCAGGATCATGAGCAAGTTTCAGGCGAGGGTTATTTTTGTTTTTTCGATGGATGTTTTTTGCCTTGCTACTTTGATAGGCCTTGGTTGTTCTTGGTTTCAAAAGTTGTTTAGAAAAGTTCCTCTCACCTGAATATCAGAAGAGATTAAACTATCTTGGTTTTTTCTGCTTTTTTTTTTTTTTTTTTTAGTTAAAAAAAAAAGTTTAATCCATCTGGAATTCCTTTTGATATCAAGAGTGAAGACTCCATACCAGCTCTTCTAATGATTTAGCTAATTACTTCAATACTTGAATCTAATGATTTGAAACATCATTTTTATAATATATTGAAATCCCATGAATATCTCCATATGTTCTTGAGATTTATTCTATTTAATTCGTACTGTCTGTTAATGCACTAGTTTTGAATTGTTTCCATTGCCATAGCTTTATAATATACATTAATATCTGTTAGAGGTGGTCCTATTTTATCCTTTTGCAGAAATGTCCCTAACACTGTTACTTTAAACATCCCTCCACATTATTTCACTTGGGTACTTGTATACATTTTTTGAAGAACTTTAGCCTCAACTTTCAGCTTTTGTTCCTTAAATCCACTTGGAAGTATTAACTAAATTTGCATTCAAATTCTAAATTTTATTTTTGGGGAAGGAATTTAATATGTCCCCAAACTTGAATCTTTCCAATTAAGAGTATGGTGTATCATACCATTCATTCATCATTACTTGTTTTTCTCTATTTTTAAGTCAGTTATCATACCATCTTAACATTTCTCACTAATTTATTTCTAAGTAGTCTGTGCCTTTGTTCTCATTATAAACTATGTCTTTTCTCTTTTGGATTTTTAACTGGATTTGTGGCTAATAAAGTCCTAATTTCTGACTTCTCTTGAGTATGAAGGGGACCTGGCAGCATGGGGCCCTCATTCCAATATGGTACCTTTCATTAGGACATCCACTTGCCACTTTGCCAGTTACTGTACCCATGCCACACATTTCTGTTACTTGCCTGGCCCCTGGAGGCAGATGAGTTCCTTTAGGGTTGGGTGAGTCATGGGTGTTGGCATCACTGTGGGTGCCACGCTCTGTGATGTCCCCAGCTGTGGTCCTTGCCTGTCTGATTTCCCTGAATACAGTGGCACCTGCCTGGCCTGTAGATCCGCCAAGTCTTTCCAACCCTGACTGCTTTTCTGCAATACATTCTGGCCTCTCAGATCAGAAGCAAATGTCAGCTTCTCCTACCCAGCTATACCTCCACAGTCTTGCCCTTCTTGGCCAGAGTGGTCCATGCCCCTTGGCTGAGCAGTAGTCCTAAAGGGGCTGCAAATTTTCCTCTCATCCACTGTCTCGGTTACAAATACCTATGGTAGTTTACTTCGAAGGTCTGCCAGTTAGATCCCTGGCCTTATCACAGCTCACTGCTCCCTCCCTGTGGTCCAGCCCCTCTGCCCCCCCAGATCTCTGCTGCCCACCTATAGCAAAGCCACATAGGTTTCAGACAAAGAGAAAAGAATCTCTAAGCCACCAGCACAATTTTAACTTACTGGGACCACACACACTGCCACAATATCAAAATAAAAGCTCCTGAAGGATTATATTTTGACTTATTAAGACACTTATTGCATACATTTCCATGATTTGTAGTATCACAAATTCTCAGAGTGTGCTGCCCTTGCATTCACAGACTCAGGGGAACTTGCTCATTTGCCTATTTTCCGTATATTTCCTCCAACATTCTCTAAACATTCTCCCAAAGGTACATTTCTTATTTCTTTTTAACTTTAGATATTTCCACAATATCCCTTTTCTTTCTTTTTCTTTTTTTTTTAATCCTAAATCACAAATCCTCTCCCAACATTCTATTTCTACACTGGGAATGAATAATTTACTTAAAGTGCCCCAGGTTTATTGCCAACAAGTAATTGTAGTTGATTAAAGATTTTTAAATATGTTATTCCTATTGTGTATATTTGTGAAGTAAACAGGCTATATTTAGACTTCTTTCCAGAGACTTTATATTTGTCTTTTGTTTTGATTCTTTCACTGTTGAACATTATTATTACCATGAAAGTCTTTTCTCTTTGGGATTGAGTTCACTGTTTGCCTTTCTCTTTATAAGAGTAAAGGAATACGTGTTGTCCTTCCATCCATCCACCACTCCATGATGTGTGTCCGTTCCATTGACAGTTATTCAGTTTGGGTTCGTCACCTTATTTGTGGCCTCTTTTCCACTGGCCCCTCTGTTGGCTCTGGTGAACAATATATTGGAAATAAGAGTGGACGCGTGGAAACTGACTACCCAGTATAGACGCATGGTGCCAGAAAAAGCCCAGGACATCGGAGCATGGCAGCCCATCATGCAAGGAATAGCAATTCTGGCTGTGGTGACCAATGTGAGTAAATAGGCTTCGCAGGGTAAAAACCTTGAAAAGTCCAAAACTGCATTAGTGTTGCTGCCTAAGGAATCCAGTGTTTGGTATTTCATAATGTGGAGGAAGACGCTAATACTTTCAATCACATGAACAACATAGTTGCTGTAAATGTAATTGTTATTATTTTTTAATATATTTTGTTTATAATTATTGTTGGTGACTTACAAGACCTCTTACAGAGGCCGTTGCTAAGAATAGTGACTATTATGCTTTTGTTGCTCATTTATTAGTTTTATTCAATAGAAACATGGTAATAGTATTAACAGTAGGTACTAACTCTTTTAATCCTCGCATGACTATAAAAGGAATTATCAAATAGTACTTTTATAATGGAAATAGAAATCTATCCATTTAGAGTTTGTAGACCCTAAAATAAGAACAGTCATTCCACCATATTTTACTGTATATTCCAAATTATCAATTTAAACTAGTAACTACTTGATGAAGAAGTATGTGCTTTGTGCATTCCCCGTCATTCCTTACCTTCCTTGTGTCATGGGACAGAGGTTCTTCAAGGAAGTGGACTTAGGGCAGGTTCCAACTCTCCTCCTCGCCCCACCCTTGGTCTTCGCTGTCCAGTGTTAGTCATTAGCTAAGCACCTTCGTGTCCTGCATGTGTCTGAGTGATGAGGGAATAGAACTCACTTGTTGCAATCTGTACTGATTATGGACCAGTCTGAACAGTCTGTCTACTTCCCTACTGCTGCCCCCACAGGTCTGCAGGGAGCTGTCAAGCAGAGCAGTTCACAGTGCCAGCCCATCAGGGAACCTCCTTCCCCAGAAATATCCAGACACTCAAGGTTATTTCCTGCCTTATTCCACTGCCAATTTCACTCCCAGGTTAACAAAATAATATTCCAGTTTTAACTTCTTAATCAAGTCCCACTTGCCTTGAGTCCCCTGCCTTTTCCCACAAGCCCTTGTAGAAAGAGAAAAGAGTCTGGCAGTGCCTGTGAGTCAGGCTCCCGGCTGAGGGGCGTCTGCCCAGACCTTAACACTTCGGAGCTTCATTTTACAATTTGTAGATTGAATAATTTCCTGTCACATATTTTCAGACTATTATATACCACAAAGGGGGTATGGGGAATTCAGTGAGTCAGTGCATGGGATGCACAGAGCCTGGTCCTTGGGATATTAGCAGCTACTCTTGTTAATCACCCCTGGAGGAGGGCACGACAAGCCACTCCAGTATTCTTGCCTGGAGAATTCCATGGACAGAGGAGCCTAGTGGGCTACAGTTCATAGGGTCGCAAAGAGGCAGACACAACTGAAGTGATTTAGCACGCATGCATGCACACACTCTGTTATCATCTTCATCACACAGCATCATTTACAGCAACTCCATAAGCTTTGCCGGGTGTCGAAACTAGAGGCACAAGAATTTTACAATATGTCACTGTCTAGACCATGGTCACAGTTTTACACAGTAAATTATGTGGAACCCAGCTTTCACCCCCCAAGAACCCTCAGTTTATTTGGATCACTTGCTGTCTCTCCTTTTTGGAGAAAGTTGGTAAATCACACACACAAAAACAACTGTGAGGTTACATCCATCTCCATTCACCCAAATAGCCCCCACCTTCAGCATCCACCGCGCTGCAAAACAGGCTGATGTTCAGAAATACGACAGTGAGGCCTTTCAAGCTCCACAGTCAGAAAAGTATGAGTCTGTCATGTTCAATATACTATATGACATGAAGCCAGGCTGGAACGTGGAGTTACGTGCTTTAAGGAAATTTTTAGCAACAGGGTTTGGAACTAAAAGGTTTTTGTTTGACCTTCAGCTAACCAGAAAATTCAATTGACTCCTACTCCCCATTACTCAAGCATCCTGTCTTAATTGTATGAGGCACCTTTTCCTCGTCAACCAAGCATGGCTCCTCACCATTAATGCAGATGGAATATTGGCCGTATCTTCAAGGCTGCTCTACCTGCATGTGTGGGTGGGCACACATGTACCCACGGATTGGTTCTACTGGTTCTCATCCAGTAGTTGTTTGTTCTTATAATTCAGGTGCTGGCTTATTATACACTAGAAAAATTGTTTATTCAATTATCAATTAAACTATAGTGACTAGCGTTAGTTGGTCAGTCATGTCCAACTCTTTGCGACCCCATGGACTGTAGCCCACTAGGCTTCTCTGCCCATGGAATTCTCCAGGCAAGAATACTGGAATGGGTTGCCATTCCCTTCTTCAGGGGATCTTCCCGACTCAGGGGTTGAACTCAGGTCTCCCGCATCGCAGGCAGGTTCTTAACCATCTGAGCTACCAGGGAAGCCTAATTAAACTATGGACAGTCCTTTTTTCCGTATTAAGGTGCTAGAGATTCCAAGGTGCAGGTCCGCTTGCATATAATTCTATAAGAATTAAACATGTATTTTATCCCCTCACATACCTAATTTGTGCCTTCCCAACCTCACATGCTCAGTAACAGCTAGCTTTCCATAATAGGGGAACTTTTAGGAAGGAGGAAGAAGAGAACAGCTCCTCAGGATTTGAAAGGGCATCAAGCCAGAGTTTGGTATAAAATCATTCATTTTAAAGCTGCTGGTTCAATAAATAAGCTGAATTGACATTGTTGTGTCATGCCAGAGCATCTGCTATTGATGACCAATTTTAATTTATTTTGATATAAATGGAAAATTGTGTTTGGAACAGCATGGGAAATGAAGCACACTGCATTTATTTGTGCTCCTGCGATGTGTCTTAGAGCAGCTGAATTCAGGAGGAAAAAGTATCTTGTCAAAAGACAATAGAATTATCTTCCGTATTGGAATTTGCATAGCTTCTTGAAGCACATCTGCAGGTGATTCTGTAAAAAGCTCTAGTTGAGTTAAATGATAACAGGAAATTTTAATCTATTGAACTCTGGGAGAAGTAAAATAGTCTTGCCTTACACCACCACCACCTTCACCGACAGGCAAGAATACACACCCAGAGAGACTTTACATCAGAGGAAATGACAAAGCTGGTTCTGGTAGGGGAAATTTTGCAATAGAAAAGCCCCTCAGTTGTTTTTCTTGCTTTGCATGAGATCTTTGTTGGCTTGTGGTCTCACTGTGTCTAAACCATATGTTCAGATGAATACTGTTAAAATCGTGTTGTGCAAAACATGTCTGTTCTTCTGCTTCAGAAATGACTGAAACATCTAGCTTTGTTTACTCACATAGAATTTGGATTGAAGCATATTCATTACTTTCTCCTTCCGTGACACCAGTGTTACATGTTGGAGAGTTTGAAGCCCAAATTTGAACTCTGGAGAGAATTCATGTAATTAATAATAGCTTTAGATCCTAATGAAAGTCTTCCTGACACAGATTCAGATTTAAGACTGATCCATATTTATTCCTTTAATCTGGAAACACACTAAACTCTCTTAAAGTTTTTTGATAACTATAATCTTTCTGTCTTTATCCATTTAACCTTTTGGAATTTGAAAGGCTTAGACACTAAGTCTAACAAAATAGATATCATTGCTTGATTATGTGAATAGAACAATCCCAACACAGTTTCTTGCTACTATATTTTATTGAATAGTAAAGAATTCTTGCTCTCTAATGAAGCAACAGACATAAGTATATACTGAAAGTTTAAATCAGACTGTGGGGTTGAGTTATCTCAACAAGTCAAGATACTATAGGGGAGAAAGTATAAATTTGAAGGAAAATATTTGTTATCAGTTAGTATTCTATTTTTAAGAGACAATGATTAAAAAAGCAATTTTTATCAATTATTTATCTACAAAGGAATCATATAAAGCCAGATTATTTCCATAATATTGATCTTAGTATTTCACATGCAAAAGGACTTTCTAAATCATAAAAATTATATCAAGTAGTGCTCCAGGGTTGATTGAATTTTATTATATTCTATTTTAAAAAATATATTACATGTAACATATGCAAGTGGCTCTCGAGTTATCCACAATACCCTAGTCTACAATTATTCTTACTGTACTTAAGATACATAATAGGCAACTATCAGGGCTTTGCTTTTGAACTGCAGGTGAACTGCTGGACATTCCCTTCAAAGACCAAAAGCAAACAAACTACTTTAAAGCAGCTGCTCGAAAGTTTTAGGACATTCACTACTTATATCCATTTGACAATTCCTGAATTTTTAATTTAAAAAACTCAACTGATGAAAATGTAATTTTGGCATGTCTGTTAACCCTAGCTATAAAGGCTCTAAATTAATACCCTCTCTACCATTTTCTTCCAACACAGGCCATGATCATTGCATTCACATCAGACATGATCCCCCGCCTGGTGTATTACTGGTCCTTCTCCATCCCGCCATATGGGGACCACCCAGACTACTCAATGGAAGGATACATCAACATAAGCCTCTCCATCTTCAATACTGCCGACTTCAAAAGCAGAGTCAAGGAAAACCCATACGCTGGGTCTAAATATGACACGTGCAGGCAAGTTCTACTTCCAAGTGTTTAAAAATACATGTCTTCTTTTAAAGGACTTTCATTGTAATATCATTCTATTTGGTATTTAAGTGAAGTTGCTAGATTTCTTTTTTCCTCGCTTTCTTTTCAATCAGACTTAAAAAAGTGTAAAATATAAAAGTTACTATAGATTAAGATTAGAACTTTCAAGCCAAACCTTAGGCGTCTCCCTTAGGCAGCAAATCTCTAGCGTTCCACCTGTAACCTATTAGACCTGGAAGTTTAATTACTCTTTAGAATTATGTAAAGTAAGAGTAAGCAGATGCAATGTGTGATTCTGAAGAGGCTTTGCTATGTGTAATCTAGAAACATTTATTTGGGGCTTATTTATAGTTTTTTCATTGTGTTGTTGAGAATGTGAATAGGAGACAGCTTTGAGGAGTTTAAATTTTAAAGTCTTGATTGTATTAAAGGCAGGATTGTATTTTATTTTTTACAAATTGTAAAGTATACCTATAACTTTTTAAAAGATTTGTTTGCTTATTTTTGGCTGTGCTGGACTGTCATTGCTGCTGCTGGACTTTCTGTAGCTGCGGCGAGTGGCGGCTACTCCTTGTGGTGTGCAGGCTTCTCGTGGTGGTGGCTTGTCTTATTGCAGAGCACCGTCTCAGACGTTGCGGTGCAGGGACTTAGCTGCTCCATGGCATGTGGGATCTTTCTGGACCAGGGATTGAACCCCTGTCTCCTGCATTGGCAGGCAGATTTTTAACCACTGTACCACCAGGGAAACCCCCATAAGGCACGATGTTAAAATGAGAGTTTCAAATGATTACCGAAAGACTTATTCGGGGGAAAGTCTTACATCTTAGAAATTAAGAAACTCCGAGAGTTCCAAAAGGCAAGATATTTCAGTTGTTACAACTAATATTTTATTCAACCACAACCTGACGGTACTGAATGATGACAAAATAGTATCATCACTTAACAAAGCAATACAGAGACAAAAACAGTTGATACCTCAGCCCAGCCTAGCAGTGTTCTCTAAAAGTATTCCAAAGCTCTCTGCATTGATTTTAATGGCTGATAAGATCAACTGTGGACAGTGTATATCAACTAAGTTACTAATTGATAAGTTTGTTGACTGTATGGTATCGTAGTTTTGTTTTTTTCAATCAAAGTCTAAAACCTAAAGAGACTTTAAAATTTAAACTCCTCAAAGCTGTCTCCTATTCACATTCTCTACAACACAATGAAAAAACCATAAATAAGCCCCAAATAAATGTTTCTAGATTACACATAGAAAAGCCTCTTCAGAATCACACATTGCATCTGGCTTACTCTTACTTTACATAATTCTAAAGAGTAATTAAACTTCCAGGTCTAATAGGTTACAGGTGGAAAGCTAGAGATTTGCTGCCTAAGGGAGATACACTCAAGCAATAGCATATGATGTCTGACAACAAGGAAATTAGGTAAGAAAACTATAAAAAATAGGTAATATTCTCTGTAGTATGTTTCTGAAAATATGGTAATTTGTTTTAGTTACACTCTTTTGAGGAAGCAGGGATAAATTTTGATATTTCTGTTCTTTTTTTACAAAGATGGAAACCATCATTACCATCTTGTAAGTTACATGAAATATTACTAGAGTAGTTATTTCAGGGTTTTGTCATCAAATTAAACTCCCAGAGAAAATCTGGGCATTCCCCGGTAGCCTCATGGTCATGATGCAGGGCTTTCATTGCCGTGGTCCCAGGCTCAGTCTCTGGCCAGGGAACTGAGACTCCACATGGCATGGCCAAAAAAAAAAAAAAAACAAACCCAGAAACCCTTGGAGAAAATTTATGAGATGACCAATTTAAAAGAGTGTTGCATTAAGTATGACCTTTTTAATGGGCCCTTGTTTACTTTTGATTAGAAAGAATGATCTCCTTAAATGCCCCCATCTTTTTTCCAGGTATCGTGATTTCCGGTACCCTCCTGGACACCCACAAGAGTATAAACACAACATCTATTATTGGCATGTGATTGCAGCCAAGCTGGCTTTTATCATTGTCATGGAGGTAAGAAAAGTTCACTTTGAAATAGTTTATAAGGCAGTGTTTTTGCAGACTGTTTATTAACTTTTAAGTGTTGTCACTTCTGACTTAAAATACACAATATGTCTTATCTCTTGCTAATGATTATTTCTATAACATTTGTTATATTTGACCTGAGAATACCCATAATGCTCTCAGTAATTAAATCAAGTTGGTTATCTGCTGTAAAGTTAAAAACATGTGGGCTTGCTGCTGCTGCTAAGTCAATCCAGTCGTGTCCGACTCTGTGCGACCCCATAGACCACAGCCCACCAGGCTCCCCTGTCCCTGGGATTCTCCAGGCAAGAACACTGGAGTGGGTTGCCATTTCCTTCTCCAGTGCATAAAAGTGAAAAGTGAAAGTGAAGTCACTCAGTTGTGTCCGACTCTTAGCGACCCCATGGACTGCAGCCTACTAGGCTCCTCCATCCATGGGATTTTCCAGGCAAGAGTACTGGAGTGGGCTGCCATTGCCTTCTCTGGCATGTGGGCTTAGGGAGATTCAATTCCTTTCAGTTCAGTATTAATTGAAGGCCTTTTTATTTGGGGAACTGGGCTCCGTATTAGGCTATGAAGAAGTTTATTCAAGATAAGTAAGATATCTTCCTGGAGAAACTTTTATGGCTATAATAGTTTATTTGTATTGCATTTTCACACTAAACCTTCTTAGAATAGTTTTTTACATCCCTGAAATTTACCAGCTCTGAAAAATACTAAGGCAGCTATTCAATTTGAAATTGATCTAGCCAACTTTACTTCTTACACTGAGTGAATAACTACTACTAAATTCTAAAGGTTCAAAAGTTACTTGATTGGTGTGGTCAGTTAGGATTTCGTTTAACTGCAAGAAACAAAAAAAACCCATCTACAGTGGCTTAAACAAGTAAGAGTTGATTTTTTTCCCACATAGCAGATTTCACTGGAAGCAGGTGGGTACTCCTGGATCAACTCCGAATCCCTGGTATAAGGAATGTATCTGTCTTCTGTAGGCTTACTTTCATTATATGTCACTCTGTGGTTGTAATATGACTACCACAACTCCAAATAACACATTTATGTTCTAGGCAGGAAGAAGGAAAAAGGGTGATGCTAGCCATACCTGTTCCTATGTTAGGAAAGAAAAAGTTTTGCCAGAAGCCCCTGGAGCAGACCTTCACCTGCATCTCAGTGACTAGAACTAAGCGCATGGTTCCTCTTAGCAGCTAAACAGGCTGAAACAGGAGGTATTTGGTTTGGGGACAGGCTACTTGGCTTAGATAATTTTTCTAGTATTTTTTTAAACAGTTATCAAAAATTAACTGAGGAAAGTAGTTCATTAGTTTACTGTATCACAAGTAGAGTGCAGTGTCTGATATGTTGACAAGAGTTACTAGTTTATATTCAAATATGTAGTTGCCAGTGTTTAGACGGCTCCATTTGATATCATGATGGACTGGATACTGTGAGGGGCCATCTCACTATAAAACATTTAGAACCAGCTAGAAACATAATTTCCTTTGCAGTTTTAAGCTTACTAGAAGGAAAGAGAATATAAAAAGAGGAAAAAAAGATAATGGCTTAAGATAGAGTAGTGAGCACCTCTGAAGTCCAGGAGTGCTCTGAGAACAAGTTCTGTTATTAGGCCTCCAACTAATGGTTCAAAGAGACCAAGCCTTGGGTCAGAGTGAGCCAGAAGAGCTGAACTTCAGACCCTTAGATTCAGCCAGGGACCACACAAAAGGCTAGATTTGTCTCAGAGCAGTTGGAAATGTACATCTTCTCTGAAGAAAAGTATCCTTAATTTAGACCTCAGTTTTTTTCCCCAGATTGGGATAAGCAAATATGAACTAATTATCAACGATTAACAATGACAAAGGGAAAATTTTAAATAATAAAATGAATGAGATTTAGCCAATAAAACCTGAGAAAACTGATTGGGACTCTCAGGAACTCTTAAGAGTTTGAATTATCAGATAAGGAATATATATTAACTGTATATGAAAACGTTTAAATAAATGACCAAGCCAAAATGAACAATAAGAAACTATAAAAAATTACAAGGCAATTTTGGAAAGTAATTAAATAGACCTTTTAGAAATATAGATAGTTGTTGAAATGAAAATATTCACATACAGATAAAACAGAAGTTTCAGTTCAGTTCAGTTCAGTCGCTCAGTCATGTGCGACTCTTTGCGACCCCATGAATCGCAGCACACCAGGCCTCCCTGTCCATCACCAACTCCCAGAGTTCACTCAGACTCGTGTCCATAGAGTCACTGATGCCATCCAGCCATCTCATCCTCTGTCGTCCCCTTCTCCTCCTGCCCCCAATCCCTCCCAGCATCAGAGTTTTTTCCAATGAGTCAACTCCGCATGAGGTGGCCAAAGAACCGGAGTTTCAGCTTTAGCATTATTCTCTCCAAAGAACACCCAGGGCTGATCTCCTTCAGAATGGACTGGTTGGATCTCCTTGCAGTCCAAGGGACTCTCAAGAGTCTTCTCCAACACCACAGTTCAAAAGCATCAATTCTTCTGCGCTCAGCTTGAGAGAATTAGTGAAATGAAAGACCAATCTGAAAAAAATTGTCACTAGCACATCACAGAAAGATACGGAAATACAAAAAAAGAAGTTAAGACAGAAGGAGAAAAGCTAACTTTCAAAAAAAGTCAAAAAAAGGATAATGGAGAAGTACTAACTGAAGAAGCCCACATTTATTTTGCATGCATTGTAAGGAAAATACATCACACCTATGAGAAGATCTTATGTAACCAGAGAAAAAAAGATGACAAAGAAAGTTCAGGTTAGAATGAGAGTAGACTTTTTAACAACAGCATAGAAGCCAGAAGAGAGGGGTCTAATATCTTCAAAATGCTAAAGATGGTAACGTAAACTCCAGTGATAGCAAAACTTTGAGTAACTGGAAAATTTGACCACAGTGAAAACACCAGGCCAGGCTTTCTAGGAGAATGATACCAAACTTTCTACAATACTTTATTTCAATCTTATACAAACTCCTCCAGAGATCAGGTGGAAAGTTAGAGGAAATACTCTCCATCTCTTTTTAGATACTAGAATCAGACAATAGAATGAGAAAGGGAAATTATAAGTTAGTCTTACTCAATACATAAAATGCAAAGGTCTTTTTAAAATGTGCAGACTGAATCTAGCAACATATTTTCAAAAGATAACATCATACCACATTGGCTTTGTCCCAGAAACACAAGCGTGGTTTAATAGAAAATACTCATATCCATAAATATTACCTACCTCAGAAATAAATGGGGGGAAATAAACCTAACTAAATCTCTTTCTGACTTCAGTTTTTGCCTTATTACTACTATATGATTTCTATCATTCCCACTCACTAATCTCTCTCTCATCTCAAAATACTCATTTTTCACACCACCTAACTTAAAGAACCATTTGACACAACTGATCACTCCTCCTTGAAAGTCTTCCTCACTTGGCTCCCAGGAACACACATGTTTTGCCTTCCCTCCTACCTCACTAGGCAGTCCCATTTTTAGCTTCTTTGCCAGCCCTTCCTTTTCTTCTTAATGATCCTGGAGCTCATTCCTTGGTTGTCTTTTCTCTTTACTCACAGCCTTGGTGATTTCATGCAGTCTGCAGACTTTAAGTGCCATCTGTATGCCTGTGATTCATTAATGGATATCCCAGGAAAACCTCTCTACTGAGTTCAACCCATCAATCCAACTGCATATTTGACCTTTCTGCATGGATATATAACAGATACCTCAAATCTACTGCCCTAGATTCCCATATTTTCTTAAATCCACTCAATATTCTCCCCCTACCCTGCCCTAAATCTGTTCTGACCACAGTTTCTGCCCCTCCCCTCAATTATGGCAGTTCATCTGAACAGTTGCTCAGGCCAGAATTCTTGAAGCCCCGCTTGTTTTCTCTCTGTCACTTATTTCACATCCAATCCTGTTAGCTTTTGCTTTGAAATATGTCACAAATCTGACCACTTCTTACCAGCTTTGCAGCTGCCCCCAAGTTGGAGCCACCATCATTTCTTGCTCAAATTAGGGCAGCAGTCTACTAATTGGACTCCCTGTTGTCTTCACAGCTCACTTCAAGTAAAAGCCAAAGTCCTTATAATAGCATTCAAAGCCCAGCACAATCTAGCCACGCTCTATTACTTCCCTGATGGTAACTCACTCAGCCTCCCTGGAATACACCCAGTAGGCTTCCCCCATGTGGACTCTGTGCTAGGTATTCCCTCTGCCTAAAATGTCTTTTCTCCTGATGTTTAACTTCCTAACTTCCTTAAAGTCTTTGCTCAGTGAGGCTTGTCTAAACTGATCTACATAAAATCTATATAAACTTTATCTCCCACCATAACACTCTTCATAACTGTTACTCTGCTTTACTTAGCTTATATCTCTTGTTTTCCCCATAGTTCTTACACATTTTAAGGCTATGTGTAATTTATTTGTTCTTAATTATGTCTATTCTGTATTATCTCTGTCCTCTTGCTAGGTTAGGGTTTTTGAATGGTGCATAAATAAAAAGGTTTTCAAGCTCATTATTCATCAGGGAAATGTGAGGAAAGCTCAAAGTGAAATAAAGTTCATTGCATAGTCATCATGTTCATTTGAAAAAAAAAAGAAGTGATGATAATAAGTGCAGACAACAGTGCAGAGTGACTGAAATCACCACACACTGCTGGCGGTAGTGCCGCTGTTGTGGAAATATTTGGTACCATCTTGTAAAATCGAACATTCATGTAACGTAGGGTCTCAGCAGTTCCACCCCAGCTGCCGCTCTTGAGAAACTCTCACAGGTATTCTCCAGAATCCAAGTGTATGAGTGTTCCCAACATCATTGTTTCTAATCCAAAACCTAGGAACTAGACCAATACCTTTTGATAGCGGAACAAATAAAGTATTTTTGCACAGTGGCATGTTATAAAGAAGTGAAAATGGACTATAGTTATACATAGTAACGTTGATGAATCTTAAAAATTAACTTTGAATAGAAAAAAGCAATTTTCAAAAGATTATACCATACAGTACCATTACTGTTTTCATAAGGCTTAAAGTGAGTAAAACTAAACAAGATGTTTTTTGGGGGATATATACATACTTTGTTAAACTATTCAAAAATAAATGAAAATGATCTACATATACTCAGATAGATAGGTTAGTGTTTACCTTTGGGGATGAGGCCTGGGAAGAAGACAGGAAAGAAACACACATAAAAATGTCATAACATCATCTGTGCCATGGTGAACGTTCTAGATGTTAGGGAGATATATTCTTCTCTACATAGCAAATAGTATGGTTGAAATTTATGAAGTAACAAAATGTAGATCCATGGCAGAACCACACCATGGAGGTAGAGCTTGAACACCTACCACCCTGCCTGATACACTGCTGTAACGACCGGCAAAAATAAATGGAAGAAACTCTGTGTTCCCCTCCATCTCTTTGTGACTGACTGACATTTTTTTTTCTCTCCCTCAGCATATCATCTATTCTGTGAAGTTCTTCATTTCATATACAATTCCAGATGTATCAAAAAGCACGAAGAGCAAGATCAAGAGAGAAAAATACCTAACCCAGAAGCTTCTTCATGAGAATCACCTCAAAGACATGACCAAAAATATAGGAGTCATAGCTGAGAAGATGATAGGAGCAGTCGTAGATAACAATTTACGACCAAAATCCGATTAAGAGCTTTATGTTCTGAGAAGCACTTTAAAGAATTTAGCTCTGTCAAAATTTACTATGAATCACTAATGAGAATGTTTAAGTTAAATCACTTTGGCAAATAGGAGTCTTAACTATCGCCATTTTCATGCAGATTATTTTTCAGTTTCAGCTAGTGATGCAGGAACTGGAAAATGTAAAATTGAGTTGAAGAAGGGCATAAAACTAATCACCAGAAAGACCAAAAATGTTACTTTTTGGGATAAATTGGAATTTTAATCATACACAGGAATTCTCTTCATGTGCTTAAAGAAACAACATCTAGCAAAGCAGAGTGGAGTTTTTTCCTCATCTGATTATTTTCATTCCTTTCTGTTCTGAAGCACATGATCTTTTTTTATTTTTAGGCACTGTTTTGTTTCTTCACTCTTGCTAGACCTGTTCCAGAGTTATCCTTCCATTACAGTACCATCATTAAAGGCTAGACATGCTAGCTCTTGTGTGATTAAAAATATCTAACACAGAATTCAGTTTGAATGCTGTATTAAGTTGCAGATAGACCCAAGACTTTACAATATTTAGGTGTATTATCATGTTCCTATAGAAAAGGAAACCTCAGGTAATAAGAGGAAATAGTTTCAGTCTTCATCTTGGCCTATCTTTCCGTCTCAGAGAAATACTCTTAATGGATTGAAATGAAGATTGCATTTCTGAGCATATTTGTGCTATTGATCAGGATGATTAATTTACATCCAAAGATACATCGTATCTTGAAAAAAATGAAATCAAGTGATTAAAATTACATATTTATCAACATAATGGTTTGGAAAAGATGAGCCTATCGAGTTGCCACCAGTTGTCCTTTACTGTTAGATCTAGGAAGTACAGTATTGCAAGGACCCTTGTGATTGGCTCACAGCCACCGTAACAGCACAGTGCTGCGCACGTCAAGAGAACAGCAGGTCTCCTCGGTGTGACCTCACCGTGTTCCTAAGAGGGGTTCTGCACACCCTGGTGATCAGCCTGCCAAAGCATCTGCCATAGAGAAGGTAGCTCAGCACATCCTCCCTTCTCTCACTGTCTGCCCAGTAACTTGTTTGTAATTGCATGTTTGCACCCAGGGAGTGTTTTTAGGGAGGGAGACGGAGAAACGGGGGGATACCCAGATTATTCCCAAACAAGAAAAGAGACTGGATTTGATTTGAATTTTCAGCCTCCTATCGAGCCAATCAGGCAATTAAGGGTCAAAAAAAACCAATTGGTTTGGTCACAAGCCCTGCTGTCAGCTGTAGGTAACTTCCTGTTGAACTCCTGTCCCACTGTGCACATCTTGCCCTCGGTTTATTCAGTTCAGCACACTTTACTGCACTTTACTGCCTTTTGGATGCCTAGCCCTCTATAGGCTCTAGAGAAGACACAGGGCCTGTACCCCTCACCAGTTACTGGTGACAGAGCAGGGCTGGGTGCAGAGAGAGCGTCTGGCACCCCGCTCTCTCTAAATGGGCCACTCGCCACCCATTACGATGCTGCTCAATGCCCAGGTGCCACAGGAGCCGAGGCACTTAGAATCCCAGCAGCGAAGAACAAGGAAACACTTTTCAGTGAGCAAATTGACGGGCTTGCTATAATAGCTGCTATGGCAGCTTCACTCCAGGTCATAGTTCTAAATGCCTGCCATGAATGTTAACAAACCACGGGGGTAAAAAAGTATTAATGTAGGATTCAGCGAAACAGTATTCTGGACTTTTGAATTGTCCCAGTGGATCAGGATCATTTCACTAACTTTCTTGATAATGTTAAGGGTATGTGTGATCAAAGAGTGCTCGTGACAGGCCACATGAGGTCTAGTCACAGACGGAGCGAGAAATGCATTTCTTCCCAGCGGGGAAGCATTCTCGTCCCTTCCCTGCTCACCTGGGACGCTGCTCCTGAAAGTGGTGCCTCTTCCTCTCGTATTACCTCTTCTCTTCTCTGAAGTGTAGGACTATCTCCTAGTGTTGGATTTGGCAGTTACTCGCTGTGTGTGGAACTATAAACAAGGAAATGTTCTTGCCTTATCTCCTTGTATATAAAATAGAACTTGAATTGTGCATTTCTGTTTTCATAAATCGTCTTCATAGTTCAAAATGTGCTTCTGTGGACAGGAGGGAAAAAAACCTCTATGTGTTTAAAGGCAGCAAACGTGAAGTATGACACTGCCAATACTCCCCAGATGGCCAGGTTGCAATGGAGACCTAGGGTCATCTGTGACACCGACGCTGTTCATGTAAGTCTAGTGCTGACTTGCCGGTGATGAACATGTGGGGCTGTGCCTGCAGGCACTGGTGGGCTGGATCTGTAAATGCGAGCAGAGGCAGCCCCCTGGCAAAATGGAGGGGTGTGGCAGTGGACCCATGAAGGGAAAATCTGGCCCTAGACCTGCCCCATGTTAACCACTAGAGAAATTTTACTTTGTATCCTTTTGTGATGCCTGTGAATTTTAACAGATCAAAGCATTAGACCAAAATACTCAGGAGATTTTTCTCTAAATATCCCTGATATTTTAGTTATGTCAATAGGATGGGAAAGCTTTCGTTTTTGTTTGAAAACTAAACAAAACCATCTTGCAAACTGTTTATCACTGAAAGTCTTCCCTTATAATTGCACATGCATCTTGAATTTCAGAAAACATTAATTCACAATAGGGGAGCAGGACATGCTCTTTGTTGAAACACTTCTTGTACCGTTTTCTTGTGTCCATATTATATTTTAAGATGTTTGAAAAGTTAAAATGTATGAACAGCTTAAGTAAAACTGAAATATTCATGATGCTTTTCATACACTGTGGCATAAGATGTAAAGTTTGTAATATTTTGCAAATTTCTGTGCATTTTAATATTCTTTTTATAATTATGAGCATTTTAATAAATTCATTTTTAAAACAATACTGTGGCCTACTCTGTATGCAACTGTCATAATGTTTTTAAGAAAGCAAATGTGTATCTGTTTACCGGTTTTATGTCACTCAGATAACATGTGCACTTTTATGTGGCATATATGTAAAATTATGTTTTTTATAACCTATACTTACTTAAAATATGATTTTTCTGGGGAAAATGGAGGGGTAGGATTTCAGTCAGGGCTTCTGCAGAAACTGCTGGGACTGAGGCCCTCATAGGGCACCAACTGGAGACCAGATGTGCCAGTGTTGTGCTGCATCAGCTAGTAGGAAGAGGTGCTTCCTGTTAAAGGTATAAAGGTGCTTCTGCATGCTAAACCCGGAGAAGGCAATAGCACCCCACTCCAGTACTCTTGCCTGGAAAATCCCATGGACAGACGGGCCTGGTAGGCTGCAGTCCATGGGGTCGAGAAGAGTCAGACACGACTGAGCAACTTCACTTTCACTTTTCACTTTGATGCATTGGAGAAGGAAATGGCAACCCACTCCAGTGTTCTTGCCTGGAGAATCCCAGGGACGGGGGAGCCTGGTGGGCTGCCATCTATGGGGTTGAGCAGAGTTGGACTCAACTGAAGCGACTTAGCAACAGCAGCAGCATTCTAAACCTGGGGCATGTCACCTGACATGAGGCAGTGTCACCCAGACAGGACACATCTCTAATAAGGCTCAGAAATGTTGTGTTTGGATCTGCTGTGGCCTTTGAGTACAGAAGGGAAAATTATGGGAAAGAATATAAAGGAATTTTTCATTAGAAAACCAACCTTTTTTTTTTTAATCCTATAATACAACATAGAATCCAGATTTTAATTCATTCCATCCTTTGATTTTTTTTTTTTTTTTTTTGGACCAGCTTAAATCTCATTAGGCTTCCAATAAAACTAAGTCAAAAAGTGTCCATAACTGGACAAACAGGGTAAAGTGTTTTCTCTGATTCTTAAATGATGCTCTTGGGACAGGTACAGATGATGTTCTTGTCCCTTCAAATATTTTAAGTCCAGTAAAGGAGCAACTAGAAATTCTTTAGAAGCACCTCCTTCTTATTTGGGGAAAATGGTGAAATCTTCAATAACTGATATCTATCTGACCCCATCAGGTACTCTGCCAGATGTTTGTTTACTTACACATGATCTCACTGCCAACATGATTTTATTACAAGGAAATTTTAAGTAACTTTAAAAAATTATGACAGTACGTGATTTTAAAAGAAATATACATGTTCAAAGTAGACCTCATTAAACTTAAAAGCTTTTTGCACAGCAAAGGAAACTAAAGGCCAGGTGGAAAGTCAACCCTCAGAATGGGAGAAAATAATAGCAAATGAAACAACTGACAAAGGATTAATTTCCAAAATATACAAGCAGCTCATACAACTTGATACCAGAAAAACAAAAGACCCCAATCAAAAAGTGGGAAAAGACCTAAATAGACATTTCTCCAAAGAAGACATACAGATGGCTAACAACACATGAAAAGATGCTCAACATCGCTCATTATTAGAGAAATGCAAATTAAAACTACAATGACATATCACCTCACACAAGTCAGAATTCAGTTCAGTTCAGTAGACTCTGCGACCCCATGAACTGCAGCACACCAGGCATCCCTGTCTATCATCAACTCCCGGAGTTGACTCAAACTCATTGAGTCAGTGATGCCATCCAACCATCTCATCCTCTGTCATCCCCTTCTCCTCCTGCCTTCAGTATTTCCCAGCATCAGGGTATCTTGCAATGAGTCATTCACATCCGGTGGCCAAAGTATTGGAGTTTCAGCTTCAACATCAGTCCTTCCAATGAATATTCAGGACTGATCTCCTTTAGGATGAACTGGTTGGATCTCCTTGCAGTCCAAGGGACGCTCAGAGTCTTCTCCAACACTACAGTTCAAAATCATCAATTTTTCAGGGCTCAGCTTTCTTTATATTCCAGCTCTCACATCCATACATGACTACTGGAGAAACCATAACTTTGACTAGACGGACCTTTGTTGGAAAAGTAATGACTCTGCTTTTTAATAAGCTGTCTAGCTTGGTCATAACTTTTCTTCCAAGGAGCAAGCGTCTTTTAATTTAATGGCTGCAGTCATCATCTGCAGTGATTGTGGAGCCCCCAAAAATAAAAGTAGCCACTGTTTCCACTTTATATATTTCCCCATATATTTGCCATGAAGTGATACGACCAGAAGCCATGATCTTAGTTTTCTGAATGTTGAGTTTTAAGCCAACTTTTTCAAGCTCTTTCACTTTCATCAAGAGGCTCTTTAGTTCTTCTTCACTTTCTGCCATAAGGGTGGTGTCATCTGCATATCTGAGGTTATTGATATTTCTCCTGGCAATCTTGATTCCAACTTGTGCTTCATCCAGACCAGCATTTCACATGGTGAACTCTGCATAAAAGTTAAATAAGCAGGGTGACAATATACAGCCTTGATGTACTCCTTTTCCTATTTGGAACCAGTCTGTTGTTCCATGTCCAGTTCTAACTGTTGCTTCCTGACCTGCATAAAGATTTCTCAAGGCAGGTCAGGTGGTCTGGTATTCACATCTCTTGAAGAATTTTCCACAGTTTGTTGTGATCCACACAGTCAAAGGCCTTGGCATAGTCAATAAAGCAGAAGTAGATGTTTTTCTGGAACTCTCTCTCTTTTTCAATGATCCAATGGATGTTGGCAATTTGACCTCTGGTTCCTCTGCCTTTTCTAAATCCAGCTTGAACATCTGGAAGTTCATGGTTCACATAATGTTGAAGCCTGGCTTGGAGAATTTTGAGCATTACTTTACTAGCATGTGAGATGAGTGCAATTGTGCGGTAGTTTGAGCATTCTCTGGTATTGCCTTTCTTTGGAATTGAAATGAAAACAGACCTTTTCCAGTCCTGTGGCCACTTTTGAGTTTTCCAAATTTGCTGGCATATTGAGTGCAGCACTTTCACAGCATGATCTGATCTTTTAGGATTTGGAAGAGCTCAACTGGAATTCCATCACCTCCACTAGCTTTGTTCGTAGTGATGCTTCCTAAGGCCCACTTGCCTCCGGTCAGAATGGCCATCCATCATCAAAAAGTCTACAAACAAAAAATGCTGGACAGGGTGTGGAGAAAAGGGAATGCTCTTGTACTGTTGGTGGGAATGTAAATTGATAAAACCACTATGGAAGAAGGTATGGAGATTCCTTAAAAAAAAAAAAAAAGGAATAAAACCCTGTATGACCCAGCAATCCCACTCCTAGGCATATACTCTGAGGAAAACAAAATTGAAAAAGTCACATGTATCCCATTAATCATTGCAGTACTATTTACAATAGCTAGAGGGGGAGCCTGGTGGGCTGCCGTCTATGGGGTTGCACAGGTTCGGACACGACTGAAGTGACTTAGCAGCAGTAGCAGACCATGGAAGCGACCTAGATGTCCATCAACAGATGAATGGATAAAGAAGTAGTACATATACACAATGGAATATTACTCTGCCATTAAAAGGAATGCATTTGAGTCAGTTCTAATGAGGTGGATGAACCTAGAACCTATTATACAGAGTGAAGTAAGTCAGAAAGAGAAAGATAAATATCATATTCTAATGCATATATATGGAATCTAGGAAAACAGTACTGAAGAATTTACTTACAGGGCAGCAGTGGAGAAACAGACATGGAGAATAGACTTGTGGACTTGGGGAGAGGGAAAGAGTGTGTGAGATGTATGGAGAGAGTAACATGGAAACTTACATTATCATGTGTAAAATAGATAGCCAATGGGAGTTTGCTGTATGGCCAAGAAACTCAAACAGGGGCTCTGTATCAACCTAGAGGGGTGGGATGGACAGAGGATGGGAGAGAAGTTCAAAAGGCAGGGGATATATGTATACCTATGGCTGATTTAGGTTGAGGTTTGGCAGAAAACAAAATTCTATAAAGAAGTTATCCTTCAATAAAAAATAAATTTAAAACAAATAAAAAAGAAATACACATGTTAAAAGAAGAAAATCTCAAGTTATACAAGGTGGCTGAACAGGAAACCTAAGTCCTGCTATTACCCTAGCTCAGGCCAGGCCACTCCCCAGAGGTCCCAGGAAGTATGAGTTAAGACCACCAAGGGCAGTCTGTTTGCCCAAAAGAGACTTCAGAGATGTTCTTTGGTTTTTGTTGTTGTTGTCTTTCAAAGTATAGTCAGTGTGTTGAGGTTTCAGATCATAAAAGCTAGTTCTTTTCTTTAAACTTTGAAGTTGAGCCCAAATCCTATTCTTTTCATAAATTTAGCAAATTTTACCAGTTTTAAAAAGACTTCTGAATGTTTGGCTCCATTTGCAAACTTAATGAAATGCTTTCAACTATCTGAAATAACAGTTATAAGTTTTGTTCAGTCTGTTTCCTTTCTAAGTACTACAGTTTTGCAACCATGACCAGGAAATCATACGTGGAGGAACTACAAACTCTTCTTTCTCCTGCTCATCTCTTTAGAGGATTCCTTTCACAAACCCACGATCTCCCATGTGACCCCTCTACTGGGAGGCTGAAGGTGCAAGTGGACAATGGCCAGACCATACATAAAAATACAACACTGACCCACCACCTGCAGCAGCCAGCCTAGGAAACCAACTCTTTATCTGTAATAATCAGTCTAGGAAGCCAACCAGACTTGTAGGAAGTCAGACTATTTTCTTTCTAGTGACAGGCCAGGATGCCAAACAATAGCCTCTGAAACAATCAGCCCCAAATATCCAGGACTTGATTAATAACTGACAGCTTCCCTAATTTTTATCCCTACTTCTGTCTTAGGACCAACCAGAGAAAGCCAAATATGCACCTCTCACCAATCAAGCAGGATGCCCTCTTCTATTACCCACCTCCAGCTTCCCCATACGAATTGCCTCCGATCAGAGCGCACCTGAAGTCTTCCTGTTTTTCCACTATATACCACTCCTCTGCCTGCCTTTGAGTCTCTGCCAAAACACATGTGACAGTACTAATTCCTTTGCTACAGCAAGCTCAGAATAAATAGGCTTTGCTTTTTCTCATTTAGTTGGTCTTTTTCTTTTCTTTATTTTTTAGTGGAGGATAATTGCTTTACAATGTTATATTGGTTTCTGCCATACATCAACATGAATCAGCCAGAGGTATACATAAGCCCTCTCCCTCTTGAGTGGTCTTTATTGCTACTAAATTATTTAACCTAAGCTCTAGCTTCCTACCATGAAATGGGCCTAAATAGTTCCACCAGTAAGTGTCATTTTGAAGTCCCTAGTGTGTCACACTGAATTCAGTGTGCCAGGAAGTATAAAAAAAACACAGGATGAATACAAGGCATCTTCTTGGAGGTGAGTGTTTCAATGATTAAGGGAGAAATTATTCTATCAAAATAATCACAGATATGCTATGGCATTGAATGCAAAATGTGAGTGCATTTTTAATTTGAAATAGCAATCTTCAAAGGAATTATATGTTTATGGTGAGCTGCTTCATCTAGGCCCCTAGGTCATACCTATACTTTCCTTTCTTCATGGGAACTTGGCTGGAAATGTCTATGAAATATTGACATAGTTTGAAAGCACCTTGTCAGCCATAAGATTTGAGAAGAATGGTTCTCAAAGTGTGGTCTAGATTCCTTTAGGAGAGTCTGAGACTTTTTCATGAAGTCTACAAAATTAAAGCTATTTTCATAATTATGTGAAAATAGTTTTAGCCCTTTTCACTCTCATTTTCTTACAAGTGTACAGTGGAGTTTCCAGAGGCTACAGAACATGAGATTTGGCCACAGATTGAACACAGAAGCAGTTATTAGCATCCAGCTGTAAACCAGACATGAAAACTATAAAACAATATACTATACTCTCATTTTAGGGCTTCCCTCATAGCTCAGTCAGTAAAGAATCTGCCTGCAATGCAGGAGACCTGGGTTCAATCCCTGAATCAAAAGATCCCCTGGAGAAGGAAATGGCAACCCACTCCAGTATTCCTTACCTGGAGAATCCCATGGACAGAGGAGCCTAGCAGGCTACAGTACATGGGGTCGCAAGAGTCGGACACAACTTAGTGACTAAAGAGAGAGAGAGATTCTCCTGTTTAGAAAAATAGTTATTTTTCATTTAAACATTTTATGTATAACATGCCATAGGGTTTTATTTTTAAATTAAGTAAATTTTAAAAATTTCTCAGTTTTTGTTTCTAATATATTAAATATTAATAGATGTTATTCACATAAAAGCTTTTTGGAGCTCCAAAAACTGCTTTATAATACTTTAAGATTGTGAAGAGACTTGATGATGAGAACAAGGATGAGAACTACTGCTTTATACTAATAAAAAATATGAGTCAGAGCCAAACATCACATTCGTGTTGGATTTGGACAGTAAAACTCCAAGTGTGACAGTGTCAGAAAAAAAAAAACAGTGTGCTCTTTCAACTCTCAATGCATGTAAAATGCATCTTGTGGTCACTATCAATGACTTCTATTAAAGCCCAGCTCCAGCACAAGACTGCATTGGTACTTCTGCTCTGACAAACCTTTTATCCTTGCCTGAAACCTGCAGAACTCTTGATCTTGCTTCCCAGATGTCTGTCCTGGGCTGCACAGTTTGATGAGAACTGCTGCAATTTCTTTTGTGTATCTGCCACACTCAGCACATATTTCTGTATATATTTTGGATTCCAGCCTGTTTTGGAAATCCTGGGGTCCCAGAGGAAGAAGTGTGACCAACAATATTAGTGGGCTAGATGCCAAAAGTAGCCAGAACTACATATCCTGGTGCCATTAAGAGGCCCATTGGAAAAACATGATTGAATACTGATCCTATAAACCATATGCAAGGAGAATTGCCATTAAAAATGATCTTTTAATATTTTTAAAAAGGAGGATAGTGTACTTACTCATTGTTTCTAAGCAGATGTGGCAGTAGAATTTCAATAAATACTGGCTGAATGAATCAATCAATAAATGAATGAATGAATGCCTTACCTTCCCTGATACCAAGTTTTTCCATTCAAGAAATTTAGGAAAAATACCCCAGAATGTAGAATAAGGTTAAAATGGAAATCACAATTGACACTGCATATGGAAAACCCTAAAGTCTCCACACAAAAACCACCCAAACTGATAAATGAATTCAGCAAGGTAGCAGAATACAAGATTAACATACAGAAATTGGTTATATTACTTTATACTAAAAATGAAATATCAGAAGGGAGATATAAAAAAATACCTTTTAAAATTGCATCAAAATAAATAAAATTCTTGGAAATAAACCTGACCAAGAAAGTGAAAGACTTATATGCTGAGAACTATAAAACATTAATAAAGGAAAAGTTGAAGGTGATTCAAAGAAAGAGAAAAATATCCCATGCGCTTGAATTGGAAGAATTAATATTGTTAAAGTTGTCATACTACTCAAAGCAATCTACAAATTGATAGCTTATGGTGAACGATGTCAGATTCGTGATCTCCGAAGAAGAAGATTTAGCTTCGGGACCAGGGACCAGGCTTGATCACTCAAGAGCTTTTGTGTAGCAGTTTTATTAAAGTAAGAAAAGGGACAGAGAAAGCTTCTGACACAGACATCAGAAGGTGGGTGGAGAGTGCCCCCTCGCTAATCTTTAGCAAGGGAATTATATACTTTTTAATTAGTTATTACAATAAATCAAAAGAATGTCTCAGGTTGTAAAAAGTTTACCAGACCCACTCCCACAATTTACATTTTAGGATTACAGGGTTAGAACTTACAAGAGAAAGATCCTACCAGACCTACTCCCATAATATACATTCTAAGATATCAGTATTAGTCAGAAGGTTTTCAGGAAGGAGAAACTGTCCTCAAGTAGGATACATTGTTATTATATAATCCCTAAACCAGTGAACCAGTGAAGTTGCTCAGTTGTGTTCATCTCTTTGTGACCCCATGAACTGTAGCCTACCAGGCTCCTCCATCCATGGAATTTTCCAGGCAAGAGTACTGAAGTAGGTTACCATTTCCTCCTCCAGGGGATCTTCCCAACTCAGGGATCAAACCCAGGTCTCCCACATTGCAGGCAGATGCTTTACCATCTGAGCCACCAGGGAAGCCCATATAATCCCTAGTAAAGAGTTTAAACTGAGTTGTTTTTTGTGTAATCATCAGTCCCAGGAAGAAAAAAGAAAAAGACTGTTTTGTGTGACTATGACTAGGGAATGCAGAGAAAAAAAAAATGTGTCCTTTCCTCCTCCTTGAGAATTCATGGCTGGATGGCATCACTGACTCAATGGACATGAGTTTGAGTGAACTCCAGGAGTTGGTGATGGACAGGGAGGCCTGGCGTGCTAAATTCATGGGGTCGCAAAGAGTTGGACGTGACTGAACTGAACTGAGAATCCCAGACCCCTATCTCCTCGAGAACCCCAGATCCCTCTCTCCTCAGGGACCCCCAGACTTCTTATCAACCCGCCTAGGAATTGACTCTCTCAAGATTTCATGCAATCTCTATCAAATTACCCATGACACATTTTTCACAGAACTAAAACAAATAATCCTAAAATCTATATGGAACCATAAAATACCCAGAATCACCAAAGAAGTCCTGAGGAAAAAGAACAAAGCAAGAGGATAACCCTCTCTAACTTCAGATAATACCGCAAAGCCACAGTAATCAAAACAGTGCAGTGCTGACACAAAAACAGACATATGGATCAATGGAACAGAGAGTCCAGAAGTAAACCCACTCACCTATCATCAATTAATCTTTGACAAAAGAGGCAAGAATATACAATGGCAAAAGGTAACTTCAGCAAGTGGTGTTGGAAATCTTGGACACATAACCTATAAGACAGCCAGAAAACAAGATGGGATTAGAAAGCCCTTATCTATCAATAATTAAATAGAAATGGATTGAATTCTCCTATCAAAAGTCATAGAGTGGCTGGATACATTTTTTAAAAATCAAGACCCAAGTATGTATCACTTACGAGAGACTCACTTTAGCCTTAAGAACAAACATAGGCTCAAAGTGAAGGGATGGTAAAAGATGTTCAGTACAAGTGGAAGCAAAAAGAGAGCACAGGTTGCTATACTTATATCATACAAAATAGAAATTAAGCCAAAAACAGTAATGAGACAAAGTAATTACGTAATGATAAAGGGATCAATTCATCAAGAAGATACAAAAATTGTATATATGTGTGTGTGCATGTGCACAACATTAGAGCACCTAAATATATTAAGCAAATGCTAATAGATCTAAAGGGAGAAATAAGAAAAATAAACTAATAGTAAAAGAGTTCAATACCCCTCATTCAATAATGAATAGATCATCCAAACAGAAAATCATGAAGGAAACACTGGACTTGAACCATACTTTAGACCAAATGAATCTGAGACATACACAGAACATTTCATCCAACATCAGCTGGAAAGACATCCTTCTCAAGTGTACATGGAACATTCTCATATATATCATATGAGAGGTCACAAAACAAGGCTTACAAAATTTAAGACTGAAGTCATGGTAGGTATCTGTTCCAACCACAATGGTATGAAGCTAGCAAACAGTGATAAGAGGAAATCTGGAAAATTCACAAATATATGAAAATTAAACAATGCTACTGAACAGCCACTGGGTCAAAGAAGAAATGTTTTGAAATCCAGAAGTATCCTGAAATGAACAAAAATAGAAATATAGCATATTAAAACCTATTGGATACTGCAAAGCAATTCAAAGAGGAAAGTATATAGTGATAAATATCTATAACAGAGAAAGAGAGAGAGAGAGAAAGGGGAGGACGGAGGGAGAATGGAAAGAAGGAAGAAAAAATGAGGGAAGGAGAAGGGAGGTAAGGAGGAAGAAGATCTCAAACAAACTAACTTTACACCTTAAGAAACTAGAAAAATAAATAAATAAAAACTAAGCCCAAAGTTATCAGAGGAAGAAAACAACAAAGCTCAGAGTAGAAATAAATGAAACAGAGACAAGAAAACAAAAAGAACACAACTAAGAGCTATTTATTGAAAAGATAAAGTTGACAACCTCCAGGTAAACTATGAAAAAAGAACACCAAAAATGTAAAGTAAGAAGTGAAAGAGGAGACATTACAACTAATGTCACATAAATAAAGAACAAGAGACTGCTGCTGCTGCTGCTAAGTTGTATCAGTTGTGTCCAACTCTGTGTAGACGGCAGCCCACCAGGCTCTCCCATCCCTGGGATTCTCCAGGCAGAATAAGAGACTACAATGGATAATTTTTTGCGAACACATTGGATAGCCAAAAGGAAATGGATGCATCCCTATAAACATATAATTTACCAAACCTGAATCATGAAGAAATATAAAATATGAAAAGTCCAATAGTAACTAAGAAGACGGAATAATTTAAAATTTCACAACAAAGGAAAAGTCTAGCACCAGATGGTTTTAATGGTAAATTCTACTAAATACTTAAAAGAATTAACATGTATCCACCTCCCAAACTCTTCCAAAAAATTGAAGAGGAGGGAACACTACCTAATTAGTTTTACAAAGGTCTCAGTGGCCACACTGATGGGTTTAAGGATTTCAGAAGCTCTATAGGGCTGGCTCCAGGGGAGATGCATACTGAAGCTGCTGCCATAATGGCTTTTGAGGCTTTGTCCAGCTTTGCTTAGACCCTGCAGGACCAAATTAGACCTGCCCTTCCTGTTTATTGGAAGAAGGGCATTTTCCCAGGGTTTTGTAGGAACCAGTTGCTCATGTTAGGAAAGAGGACCTATGTGTTTTCTTCCTTATGGATCTGAACTAAAGTCAGCTTTACTTGATACCACAACCAATTAAAGACATTACAAGAAAAAGAAACTGCAGGCCAAATTCCTGATAAATAAAGATGCAAAAATTCTCAACAAAATCTTAGCAAATTGAATTCAACAACACACTAAAAGAATCATACACCATGATCAAGTGGAATATATCCTAGGATGTGAATACGGTTCAGTACACACAAATTGATAAATGTGATAAACCTGCAGGTCAGAAGGGAGTGGCATGATGTATTTAAAGTGATGAAAGGGCAAAACCTAACAACCAGGAGTACTCAAGCAAGCAAGTCTCTCATACAGATTTGGTGGGAAAATCAACAGCTTTACAAACAAGCAGTAGGTGAAAGAATTCAGCACCATCCAATGAAATTTACAACAAATGTTAAAGGAAGTTCTCTTGGTGAAAAAGAAAAGTCTACTACTAGAAATAAGAACATTGCAAAATGAAAAAGTTTACCAGTAAAGGCAAACATACAGTAAAGGTAAGAAATCATTCACACTCAAAACTGCAAGGGAGGTTAAAAGTCAGATGTCCTAGAATCAACTATATCCACAATAAGTAGTTAAGGGATACACAAAACAAATAGATGTAAAATATGATATGAAAAACAATAATCATGAGCAGAAGAAAATATAAATACAAGATTTTTAAAAAGACATTCAAAAATAAAAAATCAGCAACATAAAACAATCATATACTCCTATAAAACCCTCAGGGTAACTGCAAAACAAAAATTTATAATAGATATACCCTCAAAAAAGAAAAAGGAATTCTAAGACAGCTCTGAAGATAGTCATCAAATCACAAGAAAAGAAACGAAAAAGGTGAGGGGGCGGCGGCAGCGTGGGGAGACCTACAAAAATAAATCCAAAACAATTAACAAGATGTCAATGAGAGCATCAGTTCAGTTCAGTTCAGTTCAGTCACTCAGTCATGTCCAAATCTTTGCGACACCATGAATTGCAGCACACCAGGCCTCCGTGTCCATCACCAACTCTCGGAATTTACTCAAACTCATGTCCATAGAGTCGGTGATGCCATCCAGCCATCTCATCCTCTGTCGTCCCCTTCTCCTCCTGCCCCCAATCCTTCCCAGCATCAGGGTCTTTTCCAATGAGTCATCTTTTCACAGGAGGTGGCCAAAGTACTGGAGTTTCAGCCTCAGTATCATTCCTTCCAAAGAACACCCAGGACCAATCTCCTTTAGAATGGACTGGTTGGATCTCCTTGCTGTCCAAGGGACTCTCAAGGTCAAAAGCATCAATTCTTCAGCGCTCAGCTTTCTTCACACTCCAACTCTCACATCCATACATGACCACTGGAAAAACCATAGCCTTGACTAGACGGACCTTTGTTGACAAAGTAGTGTCTCTGCTTTTCAATATGCTATCTAGGTTGGTCATAACTTTCCTTCCAAGGAGTAAGCATCTTTTAATTTCATGGCTGCAATCACCATCTGCAGTGATTTTGGAGCCCCAAAAAATAAAGTCTGACACTGTTTCCACTGTTTCCCCATCTAGTTCCCATGAAGTGATGGGACTGGATGCCATAAACTTCAGACCTAGAGACACATAAAGACTGAAAGTGAGGCGATGGAAAAAAGTACTCCATGTAAATGGAAATCAAAAGAAAATCAGAGTATTACTACTTATATCAGACAAAATAGGCTTTAGAATAAACACTTTTTCAAGAGAGAAAGAAGGACATGTACACTACATAATGATTGAGGGGTCAATGTGAGAAGATATGAAAATTGTAAATATAGATGCATCCAACACAGGAGCACCTCAGTATATGAGGCAAATATTAACAGATATTAAATGAGAAATTGGCTGCTGCTGCTAAGTCACTTCAGTCGTGTCCGACTCTGTGTGACCCCATAGACGGCAGCCCACCAGGCTCCCCCACCCCTGGGATTCTCCAGGCAAGAACACTGGAGTGGGTTGCCATTTCCTTCTCCAATGCATGAAAGTGAAAAGTGAAAGTGAAGTTGCTCAGTCGTGTCCGACTCTTAGCGACCCCATGGACTGCAGCCTACTTGGCTCCTCCATCCATGGGATTTTCCAGACAAGAGTACTGGAGTGGGGTGCCATTGCCTTCTCCAGAGAAATTGGCAGTAACACAAATAATAGTAGGAGACTTTAACACACCACTTATATCAATGGACAAATCATTCAGACTGAAAATCCATAAGTAAACCTATGCCTTAAATAACAACATTAGATCAAATGGCCATAATTGACGTATAGAGCATTTCATCTGAAAGAAATAGAATACACATTCTTTGCAAGTGCACATGGAACATTCTCCAGGATAGATCACATGCTAGGACACAAAACAAGTCTCAGTAAATTTAAAAAGATTGAAACCGTATCAAAGTATCTTCTCCAAGCACAGTGCTACAAGACTAGAAATTAACTATTAGAAAAAAACTGCAAAAAAAAATCCCATAAACATGTGGGGGCTAAACAGTATACTAGGAAACAACCAGTGAATCACTGAGGAAACCAAAGAGGAAGTAAAAAATACCCAGAGACAAATAAAAACAAAAACACAATGATCCAAAACCTATGGGAGTCAGAAAAACAGTTCCAAGAGGGAAGTTTATAGTGACACAAGTCTAACCTAGGAAACAATAAAAAATCAACTAAACAACTTAACTTTACATGTAAAGAGACTAGAGAAAGAGGAACAAACAAGACCCCAAGTTAGTAAAGAAAATAAATCTTAAAGATCAGAGTAGGAGTAAAATGAAATAGAAAAAGTTGACAGAAAAGAACAATTAAATTAAAAACTGGCTCTTTGAAAACACAGACAAAATTGAAAAAACTTTAGCCAGATTCATCAAGAAAAAAAGGAAATAGCCAAAAACAATAAAACCAGAAATGGAAAAGGAGAAGTTATCACCAACACCACATAAATTCAAAGGGTTGTAAGAGACTACTATGTGCAACTCTATACCAATAAAACATACAACCTAGAAGAAATGGACAAATTCTTAGAAAGTACAACCTCCCAAGACTAACCCAGGAAGGAATAGAAAATATGAACAAATCAATTATCAGTATTGAATTTGAATCAGTAAGTTAAACACTCCCAACAAACAAAGGTCCAGGACCAGATGGCTTCACAGGTCAATTCTACCAAAAATTTAGAAAAGGGTTAACATCTATTCTTCTGAAAGTATTACAAAAAATTGCAGACAGAGGAACACTTCTGAACTCATTCTATGAGGCTACTACCACTCTGAAACCAAAACCAGACAATCAAAAAAAGAAATAAAGACAATTACAGGTCAGTATCACTGAAGGACAGGGAAGCCTGGCAGGCTGCAGTCCATGGAGTTGCAAAGAGTCAGACATGACTGAGCAACTGAACAACAACAAAATAGGTGCAAAAACCCTCAACAAAATACTAGGAAGCCAGATAAACAAATCCAACAACACCTGCAAAGGATCATACACTATGATCAAATGGAATTTATCTCAGAGGTGCCAGGATTTTTCAATATCTACAAACCAATAAATGAAATACATCACATTAACAAATTGAAGAAAACCACATGATAATCTCTATACGCGCAGAAAAAACTTTGGATAAAATTTGCCTTCCATTTATGATTTTTAAAATTCTCCATCATACACAATAGTGAAAAGCTGAATGCCTTTCCTCTAAGATCAAGAACAAGATAAGGATGCCCACTCTTGCCACTTTCATTCAACACAGTTTTGGAAATCCTAGCCACAGCAATCAGAAAAGCAAAGCAAATAAAAAGAATCCAAATTGGAAATGAATAAGTAAAACTGTCATTGTTTGCAGATGATGACATACTATACATAGTAAATCCTAATGACACCACCAGAAAAAATTTGGTAATGTTGCAAGTTATGAAATTAATACACAGATACCTGTTGCATTTCTATATACTAACAATGAAATATCAGAAAGAGAAATTATGAAAAAAATCTCATTTACCATCACATCAAAAAGAATATAAACAAGCCTACCTAAAGCAGCAAAAGATCAGTACTCCAAAAACTGTAAGGCACTGATGAAAAAAATAAGATGACACAAACAGAAAGATATACCACATTCTTGGATTGAAAAAAAAATCAATTTTGTTAAAAAAACTAACCAAGGCAATCTACAGATTCAATGCAATCTTTATCAAAATACCAATGATATTTTTCACAGAACTAAAACAAATTCTTTTTAAATTTGCATAGAAACACAAAAGACCCTGAATAGTCAAAGCAATCTTGATTAAGAAGAACAGAGCTGGATGAATTGTTTTCCCTGACTTCAGAATATACGACAAAGCTACAATAATCAAAGCAGTATGGTACTTGTACAAAAACAAACATATAAATCAATGGAACAGAACAGAAAGCCCAGAAACAAATCAATACCATTATGATTAATTAATCTAAAACAAAAGAGGAAAAATATACAATAGAAGAAAGATGGTCTCTTCAGTAAGTGGTGCTGGGGAAAATGGACAACTATATATAAAAAAATGAAATTAGAACATTCTCTAACACTATACGCAAAAATAAACCAAAATGAATTAAAGACTTAACATAAGCTTTAACAAACATAAACAAACTTAACAAACATAAACTTAAACTTAACAAACATAAACTTAAACAAACATAAGCCTGGATACTATAAAACTCCTAAAGGAAAACTTAGGCAGGACACTCTTTGACATGAACTGTCACAGTATTTTTTTGGATCCATCTTCTAGAGTAGTGGAAATAAAAGCAAAAATAAATAAATGGAACTTAATTAAACTTAAAAGTTTTTGCATAGCAAAAATAACCATAAAGAAAACCAAAGGCAATTTTCTGTACACCAGAAACTAACACAACATTGTAAATCAAGTATAATTAAATTTTTTTAAATGGGCAAAGGATCTGAATAGGCATTTCTCCCAAGAGAACATCCAAATGGCCAACTAGGACATGAAAAGGTACAACATCACTAATCATCATGGAAATGCAAACCAAAACTGAATGAGATATTACTTCACACTTGTTAAATGGCTTTCATCAAAAAAAAAAAAAGGAAGGAAGGAAGAAATAAATAATAAATGTTGGCAATAATAAATATGGAAAAAAGGTGACCCTCAGGTACTTTTGGTGGGA